>NW_027052614.1:0-60000 GCF_958450345.1 Calliphora vicina
TTACCCAGTTTTTAACGACTTCATATAAATCGCAATTTTAAAAGGCCCTAAAGAGCTAGAAAGCTAAATTTTTTTATATTTAAATGGCATGAGATTGTAGCTTTCTAACAAGGTATAACTTAAGTAGCTAGCATAAATAGTACCCGATATATATGCGGTTATATCGGACATTTTTCGAAAAATGTCCCAAAATTACCCAGTTTTTAACGACTTCATATAAATCGCAATTTTAAAAGGCCCTAAAGAGCTAGAAAGCTAAATTTTTTTATATTTAAATGGCATGAGATTGTAGCTTTCTAACAAGGTATAACTTAAGTAGCTAGCATAAATAGTACCCGATATATATGCGGGTATATCGGACATTTTTTTATATTTGGATGGCATGAGATTGTAGCTTTCTAACAAGGTATAACTTAAGTAGCTAGCATAAATAGTACCCGATATATATGCGGGTATATCGGACATTTTTCGAAAAATGTCCCAAAATTACCCCAGTTTTTAACGACTTCATATAAATCGCAATTTTAAAAGGTCCTAAAGAGCTAGGTATAACTTAAGTAGCTAGCATAAATAGTACCCGATATATATGCGGTTATATCGGACATTTTTCGAAAAATGTCCCAAAATTACCCAGTTTTTAACGACTTCATATAAATCGCAATTTTAAAAGGCCCTAAAGAGCTAGAAAGCTAAATTTTTTTATATTTAAATGGCATGAGATTGTAGCTTTCTAACAAGGTATAACTTAAGTAGCTAGCATAAATAGTACCCGATATATATGCGGGTATACCGGACATTTTTCGAAAAATGTCCCAAAATTACCCCAGTTTTTAACGACTTCATATAAATCGCAATTTTAAAAGGTCCTAAAGAGCTAGGAAGCTAAATTTTTTTATATTTGGATGGCATGAGATTATAGCTTTCTAACAAAGTATAACTTAAGTAGCTAGCATAAATAGTACCCGATATATATGCGGGTATACCGGACATTTTTCGAAAAATGTCCCAAAATTACCCAGTTTTTAACGACTTCATATAAATCGCAATTTTAAAAGGCCCTAAAGAGCTAGGAAGCTAAATTTTTTATATAGGGATGGCATGAGATTATAGCTTTCTAACAAAGTATAACTTAAGTAGCTAGCATAAATAGTACCCGATATATATGCGGGTATATCGGACATTTTTCGAAAAATGTCCCAAAATTACCCAGTTTTTAACGACTTCATATAAATCGCAATTTTAAAAGGCCCTAAAGAGCTAGAAAGCTAAATTTTTTTATATTTAAATGGCATGAGATTGTAGCTTTCTAACAAGGTATAACTTAAGTAGCTAGCATAAATAGTACCCGATATATATGCGGTTATATCGGACATTTTTCGAAAAATGTCCCAAAATTACCCAGTTTTTAACGACTTCATATAAATCGCAATTTTAAAAGGCCCTAAAGAGCTAGAAAGCTAAATTTTTTTATATTTAAATGGCATGAGATTGTAGCTTTCTAACAAGGTATAACTTAAGTAGCTAGCATAAATAGTACCCGATATATATGCGGGTATATCGGACATTTTTTTATATTTGGATGGCATGAGATTGTAGCTTTCTAACAAGGTATAACTTAAGTAGCTAGCATAAATAGTACCCGATATATATGCGGGTATATCGGACATTTTTCGAAAAATGTCCCAAAATGACCCCAGTTTTTAACGACTTCATATAAATCGCAATTCTAAAAGGCCCTAAAGAGCTAGGAAGCTAAATTTTTTTATATTTGGATGGCATGAGATTGTAGCTTTCTAACGAAGTATAACTTAAGTAGCTAGCATAAACAGTACCCGATATATATGCGGGTATACCGGACATTTTTCGAAAAATGTCCCAAAATTACACAGTTTTTAACGACTTCATATAAATCGCAATTTTAAAAGGCCCTAAAGAGCTAGGAAGCTAAATTTTTTTTATATTTGGATGGCATGAGATCGTAGCTTTCTTACAAAGTATAACTTAAGTAGCTAGCATAAACAGTACCCGATATATATGCGGGTATACCGGACATTTTTTGAAAAATGTCCCAAAATTACCCCAGTTTTTAACGACTTCATATAAATCGCAATTATAAAGGCCCCTAAAGCGCTAGGAAGCTAATTTTTTCATATTTGGATTGCATGAGATTGTAGCTTTCTAACAAAGTATAACTTAAGTAGCTAGCATAAATAGTACCCGATATATATGCGGGTATATCGGACATTTTTCGAAAAATGTCCCAAAATTACCCCAGTTTTTAACGACTTCATATAAATCGCAATTTTAAAAGGTCCTAAAGAGCTAGGAAGCTAAATTTTTTTATATTTGGATGGCATGAGATTATAGCTTTCTAACAAAGTATAACTTAAGTAGCTAGCATAAATAGTACCCGATATATATGCGGGTATATCGGACATTTTTCGAAAAATGTCCCAAAATTACCCAGTTTTTAACGACTTCATATAAATCGCAATTTTAAAAGGCCCTAAAGAGCTAGGAAGCTAAATTTTTTTATATTTGGATGGCATGAGATCGTAGCTTTCTTACAAAGTATAACTTAAGTAGCTAGCATAAACAGTACCCGATATATATGCGGGTATACCGGACATTTATATATCGATATATATGCGGGTATATCGGACATTTTTTTATATTTGGATGGCATGAGATTGTAGCTTTCTAACGAAGTATAACTTAAGTAGCTAGCATAAACAATACCCGATATATATGCGGGTATACCGGACATTTTTCGAAAAATGTCCCAAAATTACACAGTTTTTAACGACTTCATATAAATCGCAATTTTAAAAGGCCCTAAAGAGCTAGGAAGCTAAATTTTTTTATATTTGGATGGCATGAGATCGTAGCTTTCTTACAAAGTATAACTTAAGTAGCTAGCATAAACAGTACCCGATATATATGCGGGTATATCGGACATTTTTCGAAAAATGTCCCAAAATTACCCAGTTTTTAACGACTTCATATAAATCGCAATTTTAAAAGGCCCTAAAGAGCTAGAAAGCTAAATTTTTTTATATTTAAATGGCATGAGATTGTAGCTTTCTAACAAGGTATAACTTAAGTAGCTAGCATAAATAGTACCCGATATATATGCGGGTATATCGGACATTTTTTTATATTTGGATGGCATGAGATTGTAGCTTTCTAACAAGGTATAACTTAAGTAGCTAGCATAAATAGTACCCGATATATATGCGGGTATATCGGACATTTTTCGAAAAATGTCCCAAAATTACCCCAGTTTTTAACGACTTCATATAAATCGTAATTTTAAAAGGTCCTAAAGAGCTAGGTATAACTTAAGTAGCTAGCATAAATAGTACCCGATATATATGCGGGTATATCGGACATTTTTCGAAAAATTTTACAAAATTACCCCAGTTTTTAACGACTTCATATAAATCGCAATTTTAAAAGGTCCTAAAGAGCTAGAAAGCTAAATTTTTTTATATTTAAATGGCATGAGATTGTAGCTTTCTAACAAGGTATAACTTAAGTAGCTAGCATAAATAGTACCCGATATATATGCGGGTATATCGGACATTTTTCGAAAAATGTCCCAAAATTACCCCAGTTTTTAACGACTTCATATAAATCGCAATTTTAAAAGGTCCTAAAGAGCTAGGAAGCTAAATTTTTTTATATTTGGATGGCATGAGATTATAGGTTTCTAACAAAGTATAACTTAAGTAGCTAGCATAAATAAATACCCCAGTTTTTAACGACTTCAAATAAATCGCAATTTTAAAAGGTCCTAAAGAGCTAGGAAGCTAAATTTTTTTATATTTGGATGGCATGAGATTGTAGCTTTCTAACGAAGTATAACTTAAGTAGCTAGCATAAACAGTACCCGATATATATGCGGGTATACCGGACATTTTTCGAAAAATGTCCCAAAATTACACAGTTTTTAACGACTTCATATAAATCGAAATTTTAAAAGGCCCTAAAGAGCTAGGAAGCTAAATTTTTTTATATTTGGATGGCATGAGATCGTAGCTTTCTTACAAAGTATAACTTAAGTAGCTAGCATAAACAGTACCCGATATATATGCGGGTATACCGGACATTTATTGAAAAATGTCCCAAAATTACCCCAGTTTTTAACGACTTCATATATATCGATATATATGCGGGTATATCGGACATTTTTTTATATTTGGATGGCATGAGATTGTAGCTTTCTAACAAGGTATAACTTAAGTAGCTAGCATAAATAGTACCCGATATATATGCGGGTATATCGGACATTTTTCGAAAAATGTCCCAAAATTACCCCAGTTTTTAACGACTTCATATAAATCGCAATTCTAAAAGGCCCTAAAGAGCTAGGAAGCTAACTTAAGTAGCTAGCATAAATAGTACCCGATATATATGCGGGTATATCGGACATTTTTCGAAAAATGTCCCAAAATTACCCCAGTTTTTAACGACTTCATATAAATCGCAATTTTAAAAGGTCCTAAAGAGCTAGGAAGCTAAATTTTTTTATATTTGGATGGCATGAGATTATAGCTTTCTAACAAAGTATAACTTAAGTAGCTAGCATAAATAAATACCCCAGTTTTTAACGACTTCAAATAAATCGCAATTTTAAAAGGTCCTAAAGAGCTAGGAAGCTAAATTTTTTTATATTTGGATGGCATGAGATTGTAGCTTTCTAACGAAGTATAACTTAAGTAGCTAGCATAAACAGTACCCGATATATATGCGGGTATACCGGACATTTTTCGAAAAATGTCCCAAAATTACACAGTTTTTAACGACTTCATATAAATCGAAATTTTAAAAGGCCCTAAAGAGCTAGGAAGCTAAATTTTTTTATATTTGGATGGCATGAGATCGTAGCTTTCTTACAAAGTATAACTTAAGTAGCTAGCATAAACAGTACCCGATATATATGCGGGTATACCGGACATTTTTTGAAAAATGTCCCAAAATTACCCCAGTTTTTAACGACTTCATATATATCGATATATATGCGGGTATATCGGACATTTTTTTATATTTGGATGGCATGAGATTGTAGCTTTCTAACAAGGTATAACTTAAGTAGCTAGCATAAATAGTACCCGATATATATGCGGGTATATCGGACATTTTTCGAAAAATGTCCCAAAATTACCCCAGTTTTTAACGACTTCATATAAATCGCAATTCTAAAAGGCCCTAAAGAGCTAGGAAGCTAAATTTTTTTATATTTGGATGGCATGAGATTGTAGCTTTCTAACGAAGTATAACTTAAGTAGCTAGCATAAACAGTACCCGATATATATGCGGGTATACCGGACATTTTTCGAAAAATGTCCCAAAATTACACAGTTTTTAACGACTTCATATAAATCGCAATTTTAAAAGGCCCTAAAGAGCTAGGAAGCTAAATTTTTTTATATTTGGATGGCATGAGATCGTAGCTTTCTTACAAAGTATAACTTAAGTAGCTAGCATAAACAGTACCCGATATATATGCGGGTATACCGGACATTTTTTGAAAAATGTCCCAAAATTACCCCAGTTTTTAACGACTTCATATATATCGATATATATGCGGGTATATCGGACATTTTTTTATATTTGGATGGCATGAGATTGTAGCTTTCTAACAAGGTATAACTTAAGTAGCTAGCATAAATAGTACCCGATATATATGCGGGTATATCGGACATTTTTCGAAAAATGTCCCAAAATTACCCCAGTTTTTAACGACTTCATATAAATCGCAATTCTAAAAGGCCCTAAAGAGCTAGGAAGCTAAATTTTTTTATATTTGGATGGCATGAGATTGTAGCTTTCTAACGAAGTATAACTTAAGTAGCTAGCATAAACAGTACCCGATATATATGCGGGTATACCGGACATTTTTCGAAAAATGTCCCAAAATTACACAGTTTTTAACGACTTCATATAAATCGCAATTTTAAAAGGCCCTAAAGAGCTAGGAAGCTAAATTTTTTTATATTTGGATGGCATGAGATCGTAGCTTTCTTACAAAGTATAACTTAAGTAGCTAGCATAAACAGTACCCGATATATATGCGGGTATACCGGACATTTTTTGAAAAATGTCCCAAAATTACCCCAGTTTTTAACGACTTCATATAAATCGCAATTATAAAGGCCCCTAAAGCGCTAGGAAGCTAATTTTTTCATATTTGGATTGCATGAGATTGTAGCTTTCTAACAAGGTATAACTTAAGTAGCTAGCATAAATAGTACCCGATATATATGCGGTTATATCGGACATTTTTCGAAAAATGTCCCAAACTTACCCAGTTTTTAACGACTTCATATAAATCGTATAACTTAAGTAGCTAGCATAAACAGTACCCGATATATATGCGGGTATACCGGACATTTTTCGAAAAATGTCCCAAAATTACACAGTTTTTAACGACTTCATATAAATCGCAATTTTAAAAGGCCCTAAAGAGCTAGGAAGCTAAATTTTTTTATATTTGGATGGCATGAGATCGTAGCTTTCTTACAAAGTATAACTTAAGTAGCTAGCATAAACAGTACCCGATATATATGCGGGTATACCGGACATTTTTTGAAAAATGTCCCAAAATTACCCCAGTTTTTAACGACTCAATATAAATCGCAATTATAAAGGCCCCTAAAGCGCTAGGAAGCTAATTTTTTCATATTTGGATGGCATGAGATTATAGCTTTCTAACAAAGTATAACTTAAGTAGCTAGCATAAATAGTACCCGATATATATGCGGGTATACCGGACATTTTTCGAAAAATGTCCCAAAATTACCCCAGTTTTTAACGACTTCTTATAAATCGCAATTTTAAAAGGTCCTAAAGAGCTAGGAAGCTAAATTTTTTTATATTTGGATGGCATGAGATTATAGCTTTCTAACAAAGTATAACTTAAGTAGCTAGCATAAATAGTACCCGATATATATGCGGGTATACCGGACATTTTTCGAAAAATGTCCCAAAATTACCCAGTTTTTAACGACTTCATATAAATCGCAATTTTAAAAGGCCCTAAAGAGCTAGGAAGCTAAATTTTTTTATATAGGGATGGCATGAGATTATAGATTTCTAACAAAGTATAACTTAAGTAGCTAGCATAAATAGTACCCGATATATATGCGGGTATATCGGACATTTTTTTATATTTGGATGGCATGAGATTGTAGCTTTCTAACAAGGTATAACTTAAGTAGCTAGCATAAATAGTACCCGATATATATGCGGGTATATCGGACATTTTTTTATATTTGGACGGCATGAGATTGTAGCTTTCTAACATGGTATAACTTAAGTAGCTAGCATAAATAGTACCCGATATATATGCGGGTATACCGGACATTTTTCGAAAAATGTCCCAAAATTACACAGTTTTTAACGACTTCATATAAATCGCAATTTTAAAAGGTCCTAAAGAGCTAGGAAGCTAAATTTTTTTATATTTGGATGGCATGAGATTATAGCTTTCTAACAAAGTATAACTTAAGTAGCTAGCATAAATAGTACCCGATATATATGCGGGTATACCGGACATTTTTCGAAAAATGTCCAAAAATTACCCCAGTTTTTAACGACTTCATATAAATCGCAATTTTAAAAGGTCCTAAAGAGCTAGGAAGCTAAATTTTTTTATATTTGGATGGCATGAGATCGTAGCTTTCTTACAAAGTATAACTTAAGTAGCTAGCATAAACAGTACCCGATATATATGCGGGTATACCGGACATTTTTTGAAAAATGTCCCAAAATTACCCCAGTTTTTAACGACTTCATATATATCGATATATATGCGGGTATATCGGACATTTTTTTATATTTGGATGGCATGAGATTGTAGCTTTCTAACAAGGTATAACTTAAGTAGCTAGCATAAATAGTACCCGATATATATTACACAGTTTTTAACGACTTCATATAAATCGCAATTTTAAAAGGCCCTAAAGAGCTAGGAAGCTAAATTTTTTTATATTTGGATGGCATGAGATCGTAGCTTTCTTACAAAGTATAACTTAAGTAGCTAGCATAAACAGTACCCGATATATATGCGGGTATATCGGACATTTTTCGAAAAATGTCCCAAAATTACCCAGTTTTTAACGACTTCATATAAATCGCAATTTTAAAAGGCCCTAAAGAGCTAGAAAGCTAAATTTTTTTATATTTAAATGGCATGAGATTGTAGCTTTCTAACAAGGTATAACTTAAGTAGCTAGCATAAATAGTACCCGATATATATGCGGGTATATCGGACATTTTTTTATATTTGGATGGCATGAGATTGTAGCTTTCTAACAAGGTATAACTTAAGTAGCTAGCATAAATAGTACCCGATATATATGCGGGTATATCGGACATTTTTTGAAAAATGTCCCAAAATTACCCCAGTTTTTAACGACTTCATATAAATCGCAATTTTAAAAGGTCCTAAAGAGCTAGGTATAACTTAAGTAGCTAGCATAAATAGTACCCGATATATATGCGGGTATATCGGACATTTTTCGAAAAATTTTACAAAATTACCCCAGTTTTTAACGACTTCATATAAATCGCAATTTTAAAAGGCCCTAAAGAGCTAGAAAGCTAAATTTTTTTATATTTAAATGGCATGAGATTGTAGCTTTCTAACAAGGTATAACTTAAGCAGCTAGCATAAATAGTACCCGATATATATGCGGGTATATCGGACATTTTTCGAAAAATGTCCCAAAATTACCCCAGTTTTTAACGACTTCATATAAATCGCAATTTTAAAAGGTCCTAAAGAGCTAGGAAGCTAAATTTTTTTATATTTGGATGGCATGAGATTATAGCTTTCTAACAAAGTATAACTTAAGTAGCTAGCATAAATAGTACCCGATATATATGCGGGTATACCGGACATTTTTCGAAAAATGTCCAAAAATTACCCCAGTTTTTAACGACTTCATATAAATCGCAATTTTAAAAGGTCCTAAAGAGCTAGGAAGCTAAATTTTTTTATATTTGGATGGCATGAGATTGTAGCTTTCTAACGAAGTATAACTTAAGTAGCTAGCATAAACAGTACCCGATATATATGCGGGTATACCGGACATTTTTCGAAAAATGTCCCAAAATTACACAGTTTTTAACGACTTCATATAAATCGAAATTTTAAAAGGCCCTAAAGAGCTAGGAAGCTAATTTTTTTTATATTTGGATGGCATGAGATCGTAGCTTTCTTACAAAGTATAACTTAAGTAGCTAGCATAAACAGTACCCGATATATATGCGGGTATACCGGACATTTTTTGAAAAATGTCCCAAAATTACCCCAGTTTTTAACGACTTCATATATATCGATATATATGCGGGTATATCGGACATTTTTTTATATTTGGATGGCATGAGATTGTAGCTTTCTAACAAGGTATAACTTAAGTAGCTAGCATAAATAGTACCCGATATATATGCGGGTATATCGGACATTTTTCGAAAAATGTCCCAAAATTACCCCAGTTTTTAACGACTTCATATAAATCGCAATTCTAAAAGGCCCTAAAGAGCTAGGAAGCTAAATTTTTTTATATTTGGATGGCATGAGATTGTAGCTTTCTAACAAGGTATAACTTAAGTAGCTAGCATAAATAGTACCCGATATATATGCGGTTATATCGGACATTTTTCGAAAAATGTCCCAAAATTACCCAGTTTTTAACGACTTCATATAAATCGCAATTTTAAAAGGCCCTAAAGAGCTAGAAAGCTAAATTTTTTTATATTTAAATGGCATGAGATTGTAGCTTTCTAACAAGGTATAACTTAAGTAGCTAGCATAAATAGTACCCGATATATATGCGGGTATATCGGACATTTTTTTATATTTGGATGGCATGAGATTGTAGCTTTCTAACAAGGTATAACTTAAGTAGCTAGCATAAATAGTACCCGATATATATGCGGGTATATCGGACATTTTTCGAAAAATGTCCCAAAATTATCCCAGTTTTTAACGACTTCATATAAATCGCAATTTTAAAAGGTCCTAAAGAGCTAGGTATAACTTAAGTAGCTAGCATAAATAGTACCCGATATATATGCGGGTATATCGGACATTTTTCGGAAAATTTTACAAAATTACCCCAGTTTTTAACGACTTCATATAAATCGCAATTTTAAAAGGCCCTAAAGAGCTAGAAAGCTAAATTTTTTTATATTTAAATGGCATGAGATTGTAGCTTTCTAACAAGGTATAACTTAAGTAGCTAGCATAAATAGTACCCGATATATATGCGGGTATATCGGACATTTTTCGAAAAATGTCCCAAAATTACCCCAGTTTTTAACGACTTCATATAAATCGCAATTTTAAAAGGTCCTAAAGAGCTAGGAAGCTAAATTTTTTATATTTGGATGGCATGAGATTATAGCTTTCTAACAAAGTATAACTTAAGTAGCTAGCATAAATAGTACCCGATATATATGCGGGTATACCGGACATTTTTCGAAAAATGTCCAAAAATTACCCCAGTTTTTAACGACTTCATATAAATCGCAATTTTAAAAGGTCCTAAAGAGCTAGGAAGCTAAATTTTTTTATATTTGGATGGCATGAGATTGTAGCTTTCTAACGAAGTATAACTTAAGTAGCTAGCATAAACAGTACCCGATATATATGCGGGTATACCGGACATTTTTCGAAAAATGTCCCAAAATTACACAGTTTTTAACGACTTCATATAAATCGCAATTTTAAAAGGCCCTAAAGAGCTAGGAAGCTAATTTTTTCATATTTGGATGGCATGAGATTATAGCTTTCTAACAAAGTATAACTTAAGTAGCTAGCATAAATAGTACCCGATATATATGCGGGTATACCGGACATTTTTCGAAAAATGTCCCAAAATTACCCAGTTTTTAACGACTTCATATAAATCGCAATTTTAAAAGGCCCTAAAGAGCTAGGAAGCTAAATTTTTTTATATAGGGATGGCATGAGATTATAGATTTCTAACAAAGTATAACTTAAGTAGCTAGCATAAATAGTACCCGATATATATGCGGGTATATCGGACATTTTTTTATATTTGGATGGCATGAGATTATAGCTTTCTAACAAAGTATAACTTAAGTAGCTAGCATAAATAGTACCCGATATATATGCGGGTATACCGGACATTTTTCGAAAAATGTCCCAAAATTAGGAAGCTAAATTTTTTTATATTTGGATGGCATGAGATTATAGCTTTCTAACAAAGTATAACTTAAGTAGCTAGCATAAATAGTACCCGATATATATGCGGGTATACCGGACATTTTTCGAAAAATGTCCCAAAATTACCCCAGTTTTTAACGGCTTCATATAAATCGCAATTTTAGAAGGTCCTAAAGAGCTAGGAAGCTAAATTTTTTCATATTTGGATTGCATGAGATTGTAGCTTTCTAACAAGGTATAACTTAAGTAGCTAGCATAAACAGTACCCGATATATATGCGGGTATATCGGACATTTTTCGAAAAATGTCCCAAAATTACACAGTTTTTAACGACTTCATATAAATCGCAATTTTAAATGGCCCTAAAGAGCTAGGAAGCTAAATTTTTGTATATTTAGATGGCATGAGATTGTAGCTTTCTAACAAAGTATAACTTAAGTAGCTAGCATAAATAGTACCCGATATATATGCGGGTATATCGGACATTTTTCGAAAAATGTCCCAAAATTACCCAGTTTTTAACGACTTCATATAAATCGCAATTTTAAAAGGCCCTAAAGAGCTAGAAAGCTAAATTTTTTTATATTTAAATGGCATGAGATTGTAGCTTTCTAACAAGGTATAACTTAAGTAGCTAGCGTAAATAGTACCCGATATATATGCGGGTATACCGGACATTTTTCGAAAAATGTCCCAAAATTACACAGTTTTTAACGACTTCATATAAATCGCAATTTTAAAAGGCCCTAAAGAGCTAGGAAGCTAAATTTTTTTATATTTGGATGGCATGAGATCGTAGCTTTCTTACAAAGTATAACTTAAGTAGCTAGCATAAACAGTACCCGATATATATGCGGGTATACCGGACATTTTTTGAAAAATGTCCCAAAATTACCCCAGTTTTTAACGACTCAATATAAATCGCAATTATAAAGGCCCCTAAAGCGCTAGGAAGCTAATTTTTTCATATTTGGATGGCATGAGATTATAGCTTTCTAACAAAGTATAACTTAAGTAGCTAGCATAAATAGTACCCGATATATATGCGGGTATACCGGACATTTTTCGAAAAATGTCCCAAAATTACCCCAGTTTTTAACGACTTCATATAAATCCCAATTTTAAAAGGTCCTAAAGAGCTAGGAAGCTAAATTTTTTTATATTTGGATGGCATGAGATTATAGCTTTCTAACAAAGTATAACTTAAGTAGCTAGCATAAATAGTACCCGATATATATGCGGGTATACCGGACATTTTTCGAAAAATGTCCCAAAATTACCCAGTTTTTAACGACTTCATATAAATCGCAATTTTAAAAGGCCCTAAAGAGCTAGGAAGCTAAATTTTTTTATATAGGGATGGCATGAGATTATAGATTTCTAACAAAGTATAACTTAAGTAGCTAGCATAAATAGTACCCGATATATATGCGGGTATATCGGACATTTTTTTATATTTGGATGGCATGAGATTATAGCTTTCTAACAAAGTATAACTTAAGTAGCTAGCATAAATAGTACCCGATATATATGCGGGTATACCGGACATTTTTCGAAAAATGTCCCAAAATTAGGAAGCTAAATTTTTTTATATTTGGATGGCATGAGATTATAGCTTTCTAACAAAGTATAACTTAAGTAGCTAGCATAAATAGTACCCGATATATATGCGGGTATACCGGACATTTTTCGAAAAATGTCCCAAAATTACCCCAGTTTTTAACGGCTTCATATAAATCGCAATTTTAGAAGGTCCTAAAGAGCTAGGAAGCTAAATTTTTTCATATTTGGATTGCATGAGATTGTAGCTTTCTAACAAGGTATAACTTAAGTAGCTAGCATAAACAGTACCCGATATATATGCGGGTATATCGGACATTTTTCGAAAAATGTCCCAAAATTACACAGTTTTTAACGACTTCATATAAATCGCAATTTTAAATGGCCCTAAAGAGCTAGGAAGCTAAATTTTTGTATATTTAGATGGCATGAGATTGTAGCTTTCTAACAAAGTATAACTTAAGTAGCTAGCATAAATAGTACCCGATATATATGCGGGTATATCGGACATTTTTCGAAAAATGTCCCAAAATTACCCAGTTTTTAACGACTTCATATAAATCGCAATTTTAAAAGGCCCTAAAGAGCTAGAAAGCTAAATTTTTTTATATTTAAATGGCATGAGATTGTAGCTTTCTAACAAGGTATAACTTAAGTAGCTAGCGTAAATAGTACCCGATATATATGCGGTTATATCGGACATTTTTCGAAAAATGTCCCAAAATTACCCAGTTTTTAACGACTTCATATAAATCGCAATTTTAAAAAAGGCCCTAAAGAGCTAGAAAGCTAAAGTTTTTTATATTTAAATGGCATGAGATTGTAGCTTTCTAACAAGGTATAACTTAAGTAGCTAGCATAAATAGTACCCGATATATATGCGGGTATATCGGACATTTTTTTATATTTGGATGGCATGAGATTGTAGCTTTCTAACAAGGTATAACTTAAGTAGCTAGCATAAATAGTACCCGATATATATGCGGGTATATCGGACATTTTTCGAAAAATGTCCCAAAATTACCCCAGTTTTTAACGACTTCATATAAATCGCAATTTTAAAAGGTCCTAAAGAGCTAGGTATAACTTAAGTAGCTAGCATAAATAGTACCCGATATATATGCGGGTATATCGGAAATTTTTCGAAAAATTTTACAAAATTACCCCAGTTTTTAACGACTTCATATAAATCGCAATTTTAAAAGGCCCTAAAGAGCTAGAAAGCTAAATTTTTTTATATTTGGATGGCATGAGATTATAGCTTTCTAACAAAGTATAACTTAAGTAGCTAGCATAAATAGTACCCGATATATATGCGGGTATACCGGACATTTTTCGAAAAATGTCCAAAAATTACCCCAGTTTTTAACGACTTCATATAAATCGCAATTTTAAAAGGTCCTAAAGAGCTAGGAAGCTAATTTTTTTTATATTTGGATGGCATGAGATTGTAGCTTTCTAACGAAGTATAACTTAAGTAGCTAGCATAAACAGTACCCGATATATATGCGGGTATACCGGACATTTTTCGAAAAATGTCCCAAAATTACACAGTTTTTAACGACTTCATATAAATCGCAATTTTAAAAGGCCCTAAAGAGCTAGGAAGCTAAATTTTTTTATATTTGGATGGCATGAGATCGTAGCTTTCTTACAAAGTATAACTTAAGTAGCTAGCATAAACAGTACCCGATATATATGCGGGTATACCGGACATTTTTTGAAAAATGTCCCAAAATTACCCCAGTTTTTAACGACTCAATATAAATCGCAATTATAAAGGCCCCTAAAGCGCTAGGAAGCTAATTTTTTCATATTTGGATGGCATGAGATTATAGCTTTCTAACAAAGTATAACTTAAGTAGCTAGCATAAATAGTACCCGATATATATGCGGGTATACCGGACATTTTTCGAAAAATGTCCCAAAATTACCCCAGTTTTTAACGACTTCATATAAATCCCAATTTTAAAAGGTCCTAAAGAGCTAGGAAGCTAAATTTTTTTATATTTGGATGGCATGAGATTATAGCTTTCTAACAAAGTATAACTTAAGTAGCTAGCATAAATAGTACCCGATATATATGCGGGTATACCGGACATTTTTCGAAAAATGTCCCAAAATTACCCAGTTTTTAACGACTTCATATAAATCGCAATTTTAAAAGGCCCTAAAGAGCTAGGAAGCTAAATTTTTTTATATAGGGATGGCATGAGATTATAGATTTCTAACAAAGTATAACTTAAGTAGCTAGCATAAATAGTACCCGATATATATGCGGGTATATCGGACATTTTTTTATATTTGGATGGCATGAGATTGTAGCTTTCTAACAAGGTATAACTTAAGTAGCTAGCATAAATAGTACCCGATATATATGCGGGTATATCGGAAATTTTTCGAAAAATGTCCCAAAATTACCCCAGTTTTTAACGACTTCATATAAATCGCAATTTTAAAAGGTCCTAAAGAGCTAGGAAGCTAAATTTTTTTATATTTGGATGGCATGAGATGTGGTGTACGTTTTCTACAATTTTTTTTATTGAATATTATTTTTCATAGAATTTCGTATTTTGTCTAAATATGAAATAATATCAGCTTTTACTAATACCTTTTCTTTATAAACCATATACTTATTTAGTTTACTTATTGCGTGTCAATAGTTTTAAACCAGAAATTTTTTATTACACCCAATATCGGAATGATACATGTATGTATATTGCATTATCAGCTGGTGTGGATTACAAGAGGTGATACACATGTAATGTTTATATATCTCAGCAACATTCAATGTTTATAAACATTTACTTATGGTTTATATGCATGTGAGTATAAACAATGCGTAAATAAACATCACGTTTTAGTTACTTATCCCATTAAATGTATCAAAGTGAAAACACCCAAAGTTGATTAAGGTACCACCTAATAATTTTTCAAAATTAATAATTTTGAGGGAGAATTGATGGAAAAATTTAAAACTACACGAAAATTAAAGATATTCTTTGGAAATTTATAAAGAACCAAAAGATAAACTATTATTAGCATATTATTCGGTCAGTCAATTTACGTTGCCACAAGTTTCAAATATATTTGTCGATAATAATGTTTTGGTTAATTGACATTAACTCAAAATGCTTTTAGCTTGAGAATTATTCTCATGAATGTTAAAAGCTAGGTATTCAGAAGTTTTAACTTCCTTTTTCTTCAAATTTTGTGACATCCAGTCGTCTAAAGCTACCAATAAAGCCTGAAAAATTAGTTAACACTAAAATAAGGTTATTTTCACCTCAATTTAAAGTCATTTTACATTTAAATATTAAAATCTTTTCCGATCAAAACTTTAGTAAACTGGTAAGAAATTTTAATTTTTTCATTGTGTTTATTCGATTAAAACCAGATGAAAATTTCTTATATTTTTATCCAGAATCTGTGAAAATTCCAAACTGATAGACAAATGTGTTTTTAGCACATGTGTTCATAAGACACAATTTACTTCTACCATCTGAAATCCAACAAATCATAAACGATTCTGTAATCTGTTGACAATCAATACAACTCTCTGAAGTGTTTAATCCACCAACAAAAACACCTCCTGATCCCAGATTCGGAGCAAATTGTGAGTTTGGATTGATGGATTAATTGATTGATTGTTCTGATCATACCTTGCCTTTACGATTCATCAGTAAAATCCTAGTAGTAGCTGTGTCAATCTTCTACTAAAAACTTACAAGAAGAATCCCTATTGCATCTACCAAAAGCTACATCTAGCCATAACAAATCAACAAATTTTAGTAAAATTGTCGAGAACCAAAACCTAAATTTCCAGAATTGAACCACCAAACTTGCCTGATATCCAATACCTGCTCATAAATAGTATCGAAAATCAATAAATATTATAAAATTGCCTACACATTTTAATCTACATATATTAAAACAAAAATAGTGGAACAAAATAATACCTCACTGTATCCAAAACGGAGTAAACTATCTATCTAAGAGTATTCTATAATAAAAATTTGTTCAATACAGCTAAATTAACCCATCGAAAACGGAGAGGCCTCATCGTCATCGGTGTAAACTTGGGTGAGTGAAACCAAACTTTTATTTTTTTTGCTTTATTTATAGAACACTCTTGCCTACAAATAAAACCACAGAACTAATCAATGAATGGTATCCAAAGTCTTTGTTAATGAAAACAAATACTTCCCACATTGGATCGAATTCTTAGTTTGGATCTTTTGTTTTGTAAATTCATTGATAAAGTTATGTAGTTTTATTTGTCATTTTAAAACTCCCAAAGCATGATCTAACTTAGTGCTCTTTGATAATTCGAGCATAATACATGTTTCTAATTAGCAAAGAATCTGCATAAAGACGAATTATATGTTGCTTTATTAAAATTAAACTATGTAAACAAAACAGTGATACATTTGAGGAAAACCACAATTTATTGATTATATTTATCTCCCACATTACTTACAAGTAAAGACAAACAAAAATAACAAATTAAAAGAACATGTTAAAATTTTTATAATATTTATTGAGAAATCTTTAAGATATTACGATATTTTTATTATTATTAAAACAGTTGTTGCAATTTTTCTTTATATATAATCGTTGAATAATTTTATTGGTTACAAACTAAATTGTTACAATCTAAAACTATTTCACATTTCTTAAAAATTTAAAAGAGAACCATTTGTTAATATTTAAAATCACTTGTTAAAATTTAATATAAAATGAATTAACACAAATTAGTTACACAATTTCCACGTTACACAATTTAAAATTTACAAAATTCAACTATTTTCTATAAAATTTAAAACAACCGTATTTAAAATAACAAACTTTACACTTGAAATTTAAATTTTCACTATTTTTAACTTGTTAAAAATAAAATATAAACATCATTTCTTATAATTAATAAAAAAAAAAAGAAAAAAAAAAACAAAACAATAGAGAAACAATAACAAGAAGAAGAATGAATATGAAATTTTGCAATTCTCTTTTGACCTATTCTTTAATTTAATACTGTTGATTACATCTCTAAATTCATGTATGCTTAAAATGTTACTAAAACGTCATTATGAACTTGAAAGCGTAAACGTAACCGTATAATAAATAACATTAATATAATATTAAGAAATTAATTATCAATTAAATAAGGAATTAATTATCAATTAATGAAATATTAAACAACATTTTGTAAAAGAAAACATACCAATTTTTTTTAAACAATTCCAATTTCCCTATACCATTTGTGTTTATACCAAAATGTATTCTTTTATAAATTTGATTTTTGGAATTTATCTTTCTATATTTTTTATACAACTTTATAATAAAATTTTCTACTATCGAATTTGCCAATTGTTCAATAATGTATTTAGCCCCAGAATTAAATATTGTTTTCTCTATAATTTACAACAAATTTTCTTATTTTAAGTTTTTGTTTTGTTAAAATTTATCACATTTCTATTTTGATTTTTGAAAATAAACATTAATTAAGCAAAATGAATTGCTAAAAGAATCAAAACGTTTTCTATATGAAGTAAAACTTTAGGGTAATCTCAGTTGGGATTCCATACAAAATTCATAGTGTCTGTAGAATCATGGTAAGGGTGGGTTTTGAGGCACGGGTTTTTCGATTGTCATCTGAAAAACTTCCTTAGCATTTGATCAATATTATGTTAATTTTTATAGCACAATCAGCATAGTAGGGGCTTTTATTTGAATTGACTATGCATTTCCGGTCCATTAAAGTATAAATTTAATAGAATTATTTTTTCACATCCGGGAGTCTTATAAAATTGAAATGTATGAACGTGAGTTAGGTACAGATAAGTCACGTACCCCCCCCCCAACCGACTGTTAGTTAGCAATTATAGGCTCCCATCGATTTATCTAACCCTTTACTTAGCCAAATATAAGACTTGTTCTGATGGTTTGTATATTCTTATAAACATTTGAAACATTTCTTAAAACTTCATCGGCACTTCGTTGTCCAATCTAGGCTCGTGTACATTACAGAAAATGGCGCCCAACGTGGGGCCGAAGTACGCTAACATCCTAAGTATTTCGGTTCCGAACTTAACGTTAGTTTTTTAGATTTCATTTTTTCTTAACATTTTTCTATTGTATAAAATATCCACTTCTATATTCTCGAATACATATGCATGTTTCCTGGATTTTTAAGCATTTGATGGGTTCGAGTGACTTAACCGATAACCTCTACATATGACTTTCCAGATATAGTCGTTGGTATTATATTCAATAGTTATAATTTATTTAGTTTTGTGGTAAAGTATTATATCTCCGTTTTATTTCAATCAGTTTTAGTTTCTGGTAAAAATTGGATTTATGTTATATTTGCTGTTTGCGATATAACATCCATTTTTATTAGTTGTTAGGGCTTATTTTGTAAAACGCGAGTTATCTTAATTTACTCAAACAATCCATATCCCAGTTTAGTATCCTTTATTGATCAACATTCGCTATTTTTATTTACCCTAAAATCAACATTTCATATAGAAAACCAAAATTTATGATATTTTGTCTGAACACTGAGAATACTGTCGAAAAATAATATACAACAGAAATATATTATAATTTTTGTAGTAAAAGCTATCTTCCAGAATTTATAATTCTTTCAAATTTTTATTATTTCATTTAATTTTGCATGATTTTCTTAGGCAATTGAGTTTGGTTTATCTTTTAATATATACTGGTGTAGAGTTTATTGGATTTGTTTCAATAAATTTGTCTATAATTCAATTCTATATAAAGTTTTTTACCGCAAAAATGTCCTTGCCAAGAACACCTACTCAGCCTTCAGTATCCGCTGCCACAGTGGTATCTACAGCTGATCCAGCTAATGTTCCAATTACAAACCCAGAACATGTCTGTAAAATTTGTAGTGAGAACATGGATGATAAAACCCCTTGTATGGTTATTAATCGGTGTAATCATATCTTCCATAGAATTTGCATTGAAAACTCTTTATCCAATGCTAAAGAGTGCCCAGTCTGTTTTCTCACATGTGAGTTAGAGGATGTTCGAACATTTTCATTTCACATTAAGCAAAACCCTAACAGACCAAGAGGCAAAGCTCGTGGAGCTGTTTCAAAAACTTATAATACTAGAAGTGTTAGTAAAAATCTTTTTCAAGACCCTACAACTCCTCACAATAATACGACTGGTGGAGAATTGATTAACCCCAGAACTCCACCTCAGCAAAACGTTGTTCCTTCTGGAATGCCTTGCAATGAAAGAAACAATCCCCAGATAATACCACAATCCAATTCACCCAGTTTAATAGATTATAATCGTATTAACCGGATGATAGAGTCAAGTGTTTCAAAAGCTTTACAAAGTCTCAATTTGTCTATTCAAAACCCTCGGATTCAGCAACAATATTCTTCGGGAAACTCTAATTTAATAGGAAACATAATGGAAACTGATATACAACAGGTTTTACGAAATTTAAATTGTAACAACTCTGCAAACTCTGCTAACAACCAACAATATCAACTACCCAATTCTAACGAAAACAATCCTGGAAATATTCCCATGTTAACTCATCAGAATCGACCTCAAAATATATACAATTCTTTTCCAAATTCAAACCATTTTAATCGACAACCAAGTACTATGAGAACACCATCTACAAATTGCCAAGTTGCTACGATAAACACCGATAAAATTACATCGATTATCCAAAACTGGTGTTTAAAATTTGACGGTTCAACTACTGGGTTAACGGTAGAAGAGTTTTTGTATAGACTAACCTCGCTAACCAACGATAACTTCAATGGAGATTACACGATTATATGTAAGAATCTTCACATACTTTTCTCCGGGAAAGCGCGAGATTGGTTCTGGCGCTATCACAAGCAGGAAAGAGGTGTTATCGATTGGAGCGAATTCTGCAACGCGATTAGATCTCAATATAAAGATTTTAAGTCTTCTTTTGATCTTCGTGAGGAAATAAGAAATAGAAGACAAAAACCAGGAGAGTCGTTTGATGTCTTTTATGATTCTATATCCGCAATTATGGACAGGTTGCCTTCTGCTTTTTCTGAAATGGAGTTAATTGAGATCATAATGCGAAACTTAAGACCGGATATAAGGCAAGATTTGTTATATATTCCTGTACATTCAATACCCCATTTACGAAAATTAGTCCAAATGCGGGAATCTTTTCTTGAAGACGAACATGTTAAGCGAAACTTGCACAACCGTACTGCTAATGCTCATCAACCTCGAAGACATATTGCTGAAGTCGATTTAGATTCTGTAGATGCTAACCCTGTAGGCTCTGAAACTTCAATAGATGCTTTACATAATACCCCCACTGTTACACGCTGCTGGAATTGCGATAGACCAGGTCATGTTTGGGAAGACTGCCTTTACGAAAGGACTATTTTTTGTTATGGTTGTGGGGCTAAAAATACTTATAGACCACAGTGTCCCAAATGTAAAGACAGAAAGTATTCAAAAAACTACAATCCTCCTCTTTCGAACAAGAATTCCGAATAAATAATAACCTTTCCTTGCATACTTCAAACCATCAAACAACTACGGCAGAAAATACGCAAAATACTTTCTTAAAAAACTCAGAGAATCCTAATACTGATCCTTGTTGTTACAAGATTTTGAAAAAACCAGATTCGAGCTCTGAGGAAAACAATAATAAATTTGATAAACTTATTCAACCTATTTTACCCTATCATAAAAGATGGGAAAACTATTACTCAAGGCGTAATAAAATTTTTAAGGATGTCGAATTAGCTTCACTTAAACGATCTAAACCTAAACGTTCCACAATAAGACTCAACAATTATTATAGAAAACGAAAAATTTGCTCCAAATTATTACTCTATGCTATCCTTAGTGATCCAAAAGATAATCGTTTCTATGCCAAGGTGTCTTTTATAGATTATGTAGAATACGGTTTGTTAGATACTGGTGCTAGCATTAGCTGCATTGGATCTGAATTAGCTAAAGAAGATTTTTCAAAATTCCCCAATTTTACTAGTTGCAGAAACTTTGTCAAAACTGCCGATGGTGCTCAACAACGAGTTATAGGTTGGCTTAATGTTAACATCACTTTTAAAGAAATGTCTTGTCCAATTAATCTTTTTGTAATACCAACAATTTCTCAACGACTTATACTTGGAATTGACTTTTGGAAGAAATTTAAATTAGTACCGAATGTCATGGAATCCGCGGATTTATGTGATAAGTTATCGGTTAGCGCAAGTCCGTCTGTTTCGTCCGATAAGTCCGAAAGTCTGTCCGAGGTTTGTGGTAAATCTGATTGTGAGAAATCAGATGATAACTATATGTTAACTTCTAGTCAACAACAGCAATTAAACGCTGTCATTTCTCTTTTTCCAAACTTTGAGAAACAAGGGTTGGGAAGAACGGGCTTAATAAAGCACTTGATCGATGTTGGCGAAGCCAGACCGATCAAGCAAAGGTTCTATCCTGTATCACCAGCAGTGGAAAAACTAATGTTCACAGAAATTGATCGAATGTTGACATTGGGTGTTATTGAACCGTCAAACTCACCCTGGAGTTCCCCGATGAGACTGGTTATAAAACCGAATAAAGTCCGCCTTTGTTTAGATGCGAGAAAAGTGAATTCTGTCACGAAAAAGGATGCATATCCATTACCATCTATTGAGGGAATCTTTGCGCGTCTTCCAAAAGCCAATATCATTTCTAAGTTAGATTTAAAAGACGCGTATTGGCAAATAGCATTGGATGATGAATCGAAGCCCATAACTGCTTTTACAGTGCCTGGTAGACCATTATACCAGTTCACTGTAATGCCCTTCGGGTTGTGCAATGCACCCCAAACAATGAGTAGGCTTATCGATGAGCTAATTCCCCCAGACTTGAAGAACAGCGTCTTTGGTTACCTTGACGATGTGATTATTGTTTCGGAGAATTTCGAAGAACATATTGGCATTTTAATTCGTATAGCAGGACAGTTTCGTAAAGCTAATTTGACCCTAAACCTCTCGAAAAGTAAATTTTGTGTTACCAAAGTTAAGTACTTAGGTTATATTATCGGAGATGGTGGTATTGTTACAGACCCAGAAAAAGTAAGTGCGATCAGAAACTGGCCAACTCCAAAGAATATAAAACAAGTTCGTGGCTTCTTAGGTCTTGCAGGCTGGTATAGGCGATTTATTGCGAACTTTTCTAGCGTAGTTTATCCGATATCCGAAACCTTGTCAACTAAGAAGAAGTTTGTTTGGACTCCCGAGGCTCAGCAGGCTTTTGAACAAATTAAAGATTTACTATCTTCTGCTCCTATTCTAAGTAACCCTGATTTTGAGAAAAAGTTTTTCGTCCATTGTGATGCCAGCGATTTTGGTATCGGTGCTGTGCTCGTTCAACTGGACAACAATAACGAGGAAAAGCCGATTGCTTTTATGAGCAGAAAGCTTAATTCCGCACAGAGAAACTACAGTGTAACGGAACGTGAATGTTTAGCGGCTATAGAAGCTATTCAACGATTCCGATGCTATCTCGAACTCCAAGAATTTGAGGTTATAACAGACCACTCCAGTCTTGTTTGGCTTATGAAGCAGCCGAATCTAAGTGGAAGATTAGCCAGATGGGCGTTGAAGCTTCAAGCATACAATTTCACCATAAGTCATCGCAAAGGTAAAGAGAACATCGTACCAGATGCTTTGTCACGAATCGAGTTCGGAGAAGTTAATTCGTTAGATTCATCAGAGCCAGAAATAGATTTGAATTCCACTTGTTTTGATGATCCAGATTACTGTGATTTGAAGAATAGGATACATGAAAACCAATCCCAGTTTCCGGATATAAAGGTCGTTGAAAAATATGTATACATAAGAACCGAACATTATGACGGCATCGAATCAAACGAAAGCGAAGCTTGGAAGCTGTGGATTCCATATGGTCTTCGAACAACGCTTATAAAACGTTTTCATGATCCACCTACGGTATCTCACGGAGGAATGTCCAAAACTTTGGAACTCCTACGAAGAAAATTTTACTGGCCAGGAATGGTAGTAGATGTTAGGAATTTTGTAAGAAGTTGTGAACTATGTAAAACTACCAAACACCCAAATTTTGTTTTGAAACCGGAAATGGGTAAACAAACTATAACAATACGCCCCTTTCAGAGATTATATATAGACTTGTTAGGCCCTTATCCGCGTAGTAAAAAGGGAAATATTGGTATTCTTATAGTCTTGGACCATCTGTCAAAGTTTCAGTGGTTACAACCTCTGAAAAAGTTTACGTCTTCGTCAATAAAAGACTTTTTAGAAACACAGATATTCCATGTTTATGGGATACCGGAAACGATCGTTAGTGACAATGGGTCACAATTCAGAGCAAATGATTTAAATGCATATTTTACTTCTCTTGGTATTAAACATATTTATACAGCCGTTTATTCACCACAATCAAACGCGTCAGAACGTGTAAACCGTTCAATTATAGCGGCGATTAGAGCTTTTCTGAAACACGAACATACCAAATGGGATGAAAATCTCAGTGCGATCAACTGTGCTTTACGAAACGGATACCATCAATCAATAAACATGTCACCATATCATGTTGTGTTTGGATTTAACATGATAACACATGGATCCGCATATGCTTTGCTAAACAACTTGAAAACCCTAAATGAACCGACAGCTTCTTTATCTAGAGATGACCATTTACAATTGATTAGAAAGGACATACAGAAATATTTAAACCAGGCTTATAAACAAAATCAAAGAACCTATAATCTACGAACCAGGCCTGAAAAGTTCCATATTGGTCAAGAGGTTCTACGTAGAAATTTCGTACAGAGTAATATGGAAAAGCGTTTTAACGCAAAATTTGCCCCATTGTTTGTAAAAGCCACTGTTAAGGAAAAGTTAGGAAACCATTACTATGTTTTAACAGATTCCGATGGAAAAATTGCGGGTACTTATCACGCTAAAGATATTCGTACTTAAAGCACGGACATATATTCCTTTAAGATCGAGTAATTGTATTTAATTCATTTCAAATTGCTGTATAATCCTAATTCGTTTTCATATTCTGCAAAATAAGGTAATTTCCGATAAGGAAATTTTTCTTTTATTACATCCTTTTATTTATATTTTAATAACAAATGTATTTTTAAACTCAAATAACGTTCTTTTTCTTCCTAACATTTCTACTCATAGAGTAAATGTTATGCAGTTTGTGGTGTACGTTTTCTACAATTTTTTTTATTGAATATTATTTTTCATAGAATTTCGTATTTTGTCTAAATATGAAATAATATCAGCTTTTACTAATACCTTTTCTTTATAAACCATATACTTATTTAGTTTACTTATTGCGTGTCAATAGTTTTAAACCAGAAATTTTTTATTACACCCAATATCGGAATGATACATGTATGTATATTGCATTATCAGCTGGTGTGGATTACAAGAGGTGATACACATGTAATGTTTATATATCTCAGCAACATTCAATGTTTATAAACATTTACTCATGGTTTATATGCATGTGAGTATAAACAATGCGTAAATAAACATCACGTTTTAGTTACTTATCCCATTAAATGTATCAAAGTGAAAACACCCAAAGTTGATTAAGGTACCACCTAATAATTTTTCAAAATTAATAATTTTGAGGGAAAATTGATGGAAAAATTTAAAACTACACGAAAATTAAAGATATTCTTTGGAAATTTATAAAGAACCAAAAGATAAACTATTATTAGCATATTATTCGGTCAGTCAATTTACGTTGCCACAAGTTTCAAATATATTTGTCGATAATAATGTTTTGGTTAATTGACATTAACTCAAAATGTTTTTAGCTTGAGAATTATTCTCATGAATGTTAAAAGCTAGGTATTCAGAAGTTTTAACTTCCTTTTTCTTCAAATTTTGTGACATCCAGTCGTCTAAAGCTACCAATAAAGCCTGAAAAATTAGTTAACACTAAAATAAGGTTATTTTCACCTCAATTTAAAGTCATTTTACATTTAAATATTAAAATCTTTTCCGATCAAAACTTTAGTAAACTGGTAAGAAATTTTAATTTTTTCATTGTGTTTATTCGATTAAAACCAGATGAAAATTTCTTATATTTTTATCCAGAATCTGTGAAAATTCCAAACTGATAGACAAATGTGTTTTTAGCACATGTGTTCATAAGACACAATTTACTTCTACCATCTGAAATCCAACAAATCATAAACGATTCTGTAATCTGTTGACAATCAATACAACTCTCTGAAGTGTTTAATCCACCAACAAAAACACCTCCTGATCCCAGATTCGGAGCAAATTGTGAGTTTGGATTGATGGATTAATTGATTGATTGTTCTGATCATACCTTGCCTTTACGATTCATCAGTAAAATCCTAGTAGTAGCTGTGTCAATCTTCTACTAAAAACTTACAAGAAGAATCCCTATTGCATCTACCAAAAGCTACATCTTGCCATAACAAATCAACAAATTTTAGTAAAATTGTCGAGAACCAAAACCTAAATTTCCAGAATTGAACCACCAAACTTGCCTGATATCCAATACCTGCTCATAAATAGTATCGAAAATCAATAAATATTATAAAATTGCCTACACATTTTAATCTACATATATTAAAACAAAAATAGTGGAACAAAATAATACCTCACTGTATCCAAAACGGAGTAAACTATCTATCTAAGAGTATTCTATAATAAAAATTTGTTCAATACAGCTAAATTAACCCATCGAAAACGGAGAGGCCTCATCGTCATCGGTGTAAACTTGGGTGAGTGAAACCAAACTTTTATTTTTTTTGCTTTATTTATAGAACACTCTTGCCTACAAATAAAACCACAGAACTAATCAATGAATGGTATCCAAAGTCTTTGTTAATGAAAACAAATACTTCCCACATTGGATCGAATTCTTAGTTTGGATCTTTTGTTTTGTAAATTCATTGATAAAGTTATGTAGTTTTATTTGTCATTTTAAAACTCCCAAAGCATGATCTAACTTAGTGCTCTTTGATAATTCGAGCATAATACATGTTTCTAATTAGCAAAGAATCTGCATAAAGACGAATTATATGTTGCTTTATTAAAATTAAACTATGTAAACAAAACAGTGATACATTTGAGGAAAACCACAATTTATTGATTATATTTATCTCCCACATTACTTACAAGTAAAGACAAACAAAAATAACAAATTAAAAGAACATGTTAAAATTTTTATAATATTTATTGAGAAATCTTTAAGATATTACGATATTTTTATTATTATTAAAACAGTTGTTGCAATTTTTCTTTATATATAATCGTTGAATAATTTTATTGGTTACAAACTAAATTGTTACAATCTAAAACTATTTCACATTTCTTAAAAATTTAAAAGAGAACCATTTGTTAATATTTAAAATCACTTGTTAAAATTTAATATAAAATGAATTAACACAAATTAGTTACACAATTTCCACGTTACACAATTTAAAATTTACAAAATTCAACTATTTTCTATAAAATTTAAAACAACCGTATTTAAAATAACAAACTTTACACTTGAAATTTAAATTTTCACTATTTTTAACTTGTTAAAAATAAAATATAAACATCATTTCTTATAATTAATAAAAAAAAAAGAAAAAAAAAAACAAAACAATAGAGAAACAATAACAAGAAGAAGAATGAATATGAAATTTTGCAATTCTCTTTTGACCTATTCTTTAATTTAATACTGTTGATTACATCTCTAAATTCATGTATGCTTAAAATGTTACTAAAACGTCATTATGAACTTGAAAGCGTAAACGTAACCGTATAATAAATAACATTAATATAATATTAAGAAATTAATTATCAATTAAATAAGGAATTAATTATCAATTAATGAAATATTAAACAACATTTTGTAAAAGAAAACATACCAATTTTTTTTAAACAATTCCAATTTCCCTATACCATTTGTGTTTATACCAAAATGTATTCTTTTATAAATTTGATTTTTGGAATTTATCTTTCTATATTTTTTATACAACTTTATAATAAAATTTTCTACTATCGAATTTGCCAATTGTTCAATAAT
Organism: Calliphora vicina; assembly: GCF_958450345.1. Classification (NCBI taxonomy): domain Eukaryota; kingdom Metazoa; phylum Arthropoda; class Insecta; order Diptera; family Calliphoridae; genus Calliphora; species Calliphora vicina. The sequence continues at coordinate 27,854 of NW_027052614.1, forward strand.
GTATTTAGCCCCAGAATTAAATATTGTTTTCTCTATAATTTACAACAAATTTTCTTATTTTAAGTTTTTGTTTTGTTAAAATTTATCACATTTCTATTTTGATTTTTGAAAATAAACATTAATTAAGCAAAATGAATTGCTAAAAGAATCAAAACGTTTTCTATATGAAGTAAAACTTTAGGGTAATCTCAGTTGGGATTCCATATAAAATTCATAGTGTCTATAGAATCATGGTAAGGGTGGGTTTTGAGGCACGGGTTTTTCGATTGTCATCTGAAAAACTTCCTTAGCATTTGATCAATATTATGTTAATTTTTATAGCACAATCAGCATAGTAGGGGCTTTTATTTGAATTGACTATGCATTTCCGGTCCATTAAAGTATAAATTTAATAGAATTATTTTTTCACATCCGGGAGTCTTATAAAATTGAAATGTATGAACGTGAGTTAGGTACAGATAAGTCACGTACCCCCCCCCCAACCGACTGTTAGTTAGCAATTATAGGCTCCCATCGATTTATCTAACCCTTTACTTAGCCAAATATAAGACTTGTTCTGATGGTTTGTATATTCTTATAAACATTTGAAACATTTCTTAAAACTTCATCGGCACTTCGTTGTCCAATCTAGGCTCGTGTACATTACAGAGATTATAGCTTTCTAACAAAGTATAACTTAAGTAGCTAGCATAAATAGTACCCGATATATATGCGGGTATACCGGACATTTTTCGAAAAATGTCCCAAAATTAGGAAGCTAAATTTTTTTATATTTGGATGGCATGAGATTATAGCTTTCTAACAAAGTATAACTTAAGTAGCTAGCATAAATAGTACCCGATATATATGCGGGTATACCGGACATTTTTCGAAAAATGTCCCAAAATTACCCCAGTTTTTAACGGCTTCATATAAATCGCAATTTTAGAAGGTCCTAAAGAGCTAGGAAGCTAAATTTTTTCATATTTGGATTGCATGAGATTGTAGCTTTCTAACAAGGTATAACTTAAGTAGCTAGCATAAACAGTACCCGATATATATGCGGGTATATCGGACATTTTTCGAAAAATGTCCCAAAATTACACAGTTTTTAACGACTTCATATAAATCGCAATTTTAAATGGCCCTAAAGAGCTAGGAAGCTAAATTTTTGTATATTTAGATGGCATGAGATTGTAGCTTTCTAACAAGGTATAACTTAAGTAGCTAGCATAAATAGTACCCGATATATATGCGGGTATATCGGACATTTTTCGAAAAATGTCCCAAAATTACCCAGTTTTTAACGACTTCATATAAATCGCAATTTTAAAAGGCCCTAAAGAGCTAGAAAGCTAAATTTTTTTATATTTAAATGGCATGAGATTGTAGCTTTCTAACAAGGTATAACTTAAGTAGCTAGCGTAAATAGTACCCGATATATATGCGGTTATATCGGACATTTTTCGAAAAATGTCCCAAAATTACCCAGTTTTTAACGACTTCATATAAATCGCAATTTTAAAAAAGGCCCTAAAGAGCTAGAAAGCTAAAGTTTTTTATATTTAAATGGCATGAGATTGTAGCTTTCTAACAAGGTATAACTTAAGTAGCTAGCATAAATAGTACCCGATATATATGCTGGTATATCGGACATTTTTTTATATTTGGATGGCATGAGATTGTAGCTTTCTAACAAGGTATAACTTAAGTAGCTAGCATAAATAGTACCCGATATATATGCGGGTATATCGGACATTTTTCGAAAAATGTCCCAAAATTACCCCAGTTTTTAACGACTTCATATAAATCGCAATTTTAAAAGGTCCTAAAGAGCTAGGTATAACTTAAGTAGCTAGCATAAATAGTACCCGATATATATGCGGGTATATCGGAAATTTTTCGAAAAATTTTACAAAATTACCCCAGTTTTTAACGACTTCATATAAATCGCAATTTTAAAAGGCCCTAAAGAGCTAGGAAGCTAAATTTTTTTATATTTGGATGGCATGAGATCGTAGCTTTCTTACAAAGTATAACTTAAGTAGCTAGCACAAACAGTACCCGATATATATGCGGGTATACCGGACATTTTTTGAAAAATGTCCCAAAATTACCCCAGTTTTTAACGACTCAATATAAATCGCAATTATAAAGGCCCCTAAAGCGCTAGGAAGCTAATTTTTTCATATTTGGATGGCATGAGATTATAGCTTTCTAACAAAGTATAACTTAAGTAGCTAGCATAAATAGTACCCGATATATATGCGGGTATACCGGACATTTTTCGAAAAATGTCCCAAAATTACCCCAGTTTTTAACGACTTCATATAAATCCCAATTTTAAAAGGTCCTAAAGAGCTAGGAAGCTAAATTTTTTTATATTTGGATGGCATGAGATTATAGCTTTCTAACAAAGTATAACTTAAGTAGCTAGCATAAATAGTACCCGATATATATGCGGGTATACCGGACATTTTTCGAAAAATGTCCCAAAATTACCCAGTTTTTAACGACTTCATATAAATCGCAATTTTAAAAGGCCCTAAAGAGCTAGGAAGCTAAATTTTTTTATATAGGGATGGCATGAGATTATAGATTTCTAACAAAGTATAACTTAAGTAGCTAGCATAAATAGTACCCGATATATATGCGGGTATATCGGACATTTTTTTATATTTGGATGGCATGAGATTGTAGCTTTCTAACAAGGTATAACTTAAGTAGCTAGCATAAATAGTACCCGATATATATGCGGGTATATCGGAAATTTTTCGAAAAATGTCCCAAAATTACCCCAGTTTTTAACGACTTCATATAAATCGCAATTTTAAAAGGTCCTAAAGAGCTAGGAAGCTAAATTTTTTTATATTTGGATGGCATGAGATTATAGCTTTCTAACAAAGTATAACTTAAGTAGCTAGCATAAATAGTACCCGATATATATGCGGGTATACCGGACATTTTTCGAAAAATGTCCCAAAATTAGGAAGCTAAATTTTTTTATATTTGGATGGCATGAGATTATAGCTTTCTAACAAAGTATAACTTAAGTAGCTAGCATAAATAGTACCCGATATATATGCGGGTATACCGGACATTTTTCGAAAAATGTCCCAAAATTACCCCAGTTTTTAACGGCTTCATATAAATCGCAATTTTAGAAGGTCCTAAAGAGCTAGGAAGCTAAATTTTTTCATATTTGGATTGCATGAGATTGTAGCTTTCTAACAAGGTATAACTTAAGTAGCTAGCATAAACAGTACCCGATATATATGCGGGTATATCGGACATTTTTCGAAAAATGTCCCAAAATTACACAGTTTTTAACGACTTCATATAAATCGCAATTTTAAATGGCCCTAAAGAGCTAGGAAGCTAAATTTTTGTATATTTAGATGGCATGAGATTGTAGCTTTCTAACAAAGTATAACTTAAGTAGCTAGCATAAATAGTACCCGATATATATGCGGGTATATCGGAAATTTTTCGAAAAATTTTACAAAATTACCCCAGTTTTTAACGACTTCATATAAATCGCAATTTTAAAAGGCCCTAAAGAGCTAGAAAGCTAAATTTTTTATATTTAAATGGCATGAGATTGTAGCTTTCTAACAAGGTATAACTTAAGTAGCTAGCATAAATAGTACCCGATATATATGCGGGTATATCGGACATTTTTCGAAAAATGTCCCAAAATTACCCCAGTTTTTAACGACTTCATATAAATCGCAATTTTAAAAGGTCCTAAAGAGCTAGGAAGCTAAATTTTTTTATATTTGGATGGCATGAGATTATAGCTTTCTAACAAAGTATAACTTAAGTAGCTAGCATAAATAGTACCCGATATATATGCGGGTATACCGGACATTTTTCGAAAAATGTCCCAAAATTACCCCAGTTTTTAACGACTTCATATAAATCGCAATTTTAAAAGGTCCTAAAGAGCTAGGAAGCTAAATTTTTTTATATTTGGATGGCATGAGATTGTAGCTTTCTAACGAAGTATAACTTAAGTAGCTAGCATAAACAGTACCCGATATATATGCGGGTATACCGGACATTTATCGAAAAATTTCCCAAAATTACACAGTTTTTAACGACTTCATATAAATCGCAATTTTAAAAGGCCCTAAAGAGCTAGGAAGCTAAATTTTTTTACATTTGGATGGCATGAGATCGTAGCTTTCTTACAAAGTATAACTTAAGTAGCTAGCATAAACAGTACCCGATATATATGCGGGTATACCGGACATTTTTTGAAAAATGTCCCAAAATTACCCCAGTTTTTAACGACTTCATATAAATCGCAATTATAAAGGCCCCTAAAGCGCTAGGAAGCTAATTTTTTCATATTCGGATTGCATGAGATTGTAGCTTTCTAACAAGGTATAACTTAAGTAGCTAGCATAAACAGTACCCGATATATATGCGGGTATATCGGACATTTTTCGAAAAATGTCCCAAAATTACACAGTTTTTACCGACTTCATATAAATCACAATTTTAAATGGCCCTAAAGAGCTAGGAAGCTAAATTTTTTTATATTTGGATGGCAGTTTTTAACGACTTCATATAAATCGCAATTTTAAAAGGTCCTAAAGAGCTAGGTATAACTTAAGTAGCTAGCATAAATAGTACCCGATATATATGCGGGTATATCGGACATTTTTCGGAAAATTTTACAAAATTACCCCAGTTTTTAACGACTTCATATACATCGCAATTTTAAAAGGCCCTAAAGAGCTAGAAAGCTAAATTTTTTTATATTTAAATGGCATGAGATTGTAGCTTTCTAACAAGGTATAACTTAAGTAGCTAGCATAAATAGTACCCGATATATATGCGGGTATATCGGACATTTTTCGAAAAATGTCCCAAAATTACCCCAGTTTTTAACGACTTCATATAAATCGCAATTTTAAAAGGTCCTAAAGAGCTAGGAAGCTAAATTTTTTTATATTTGGATGGCATGAGATTATAGCTTTCTAACAAAGTATAACTTAAGTAGCTAGCATAAATAGTACCCGATATATATGCGGGTATACCGGACATTTTTCGAAAAATGTCCAAAAATTACCCCAGTTTTTAACGACTTCATATAAATCGCAATTTTAAAAGGTCCTAAAGAGCTAGGAAGCTAAATTTTTTTATATTTGGATGGCATGAGATTGTAGCTTTCTAACGAAGTATAACTTAAGTAGCTAGCATAAACAGTACCCGATATATATGCGGGTATACCGGACATTTTTCGAAAAATGTCCCAAAATTACCCAGTTTTTAACGACTTCATATAAATCGCAATTTTAAAAGGCCCTAAAGAGCTAGGAAGCTAAATTTTTTTATATAGGGATGGCATGAGATTATAGATTTCTAACAAAGTATAACTTAAGTAGCTAGCATAAATAGTACCCGATATATATGCGGGTATATCGGACATTTTTCGAAAAATGTCCCAAAATTACCCAGTTTTTAACGACTTCATATAAATCGCAATTTTAAAAGGCCCTAAAGAGCTAGAAAGCTAAATTTTTTTATATTTAAATGGCATGAGATTGTAGCTTTCTAACAAGGTATAACTTAAGTAGCTAGCATAAATAGTACCCGATATATATGCGGTTATATCGGACATTTTTCGAAAAATGTCCCAAAATTACCCAGTTTTTAACGACTTCATATAAATCGCAATTTTAAAAGGCCCTAAAGAGCTAGAAAGCTAAATTTTTTTATATTTAAATGGCATGAGATTGTAGCTTTCTAACAAGGTATAATTTAAGTAGCTAGCATAAATAGTACCCGATATATATGCGGGTATATCGGACATTTTTTTATATTTGGATGGCATGAGATTGTAGCTTTCTAACAAGGTATAACTTAAGTAGCTAGCATAAATAGTACCCGATATATATGCGGGTATATCGGAAATTTTTCGAAAAATGTCCCAAAATTACCCCAGTTTTTAACGACTTCATATAAATCGCAATTTTAAAAGGTCCTAAAGAGCTAGGAAGCTAAATTTGTTTATATTTGGATGGCATGAGATTATAGCTTTCTAACAAAGTATAACTTAAGTAGCTAGCATAAATAGTACCCGATATATATGCGGGTATACCGGACATTTTATATGAAGTTTTTAACGACTTCATATAAATCGCAATTTTAAAAGGCCCTAAAGAGCTAGAAAGCTAAATTTTTTTATATTTAAATGGCATGAGATTGTAGCTTTCTAACAAGGTATAACTTAAGTAGCTAGCATAAATAGTACCCGATATATATGCGGGTATATCGGACATTTTTCGAAAAATGTCCCAAAATTACCCCAGTTTTTAACGACTTCATATAAATCGCAATTTTAAAAGGTCCTAAAGAGCTAGGAAGCTAAATTTTTTTAAATTTGGATGGCATGAGATTATAGCTTTCTAACAAAGTATAACTTAAGTAGCTAGCATAAATAGTACCCGATATATATGCGGGTATATCGGACATTTTTCGAAAAATGTCCCAAAATTACCCCAGTTTTTAACGACTTCATATAAATCGCAATTTTAAAAGGTCCTAAAGAGCTAGGAAGCTAAATTTTTTTAAATTTGGATGGCATGAGATTGTAGCTTTCTAACGAAGTATAACTTAAGTAGCTAGCATAAACAGTACCCGATATATATGCGGGTATACCGGACATTTTTCGAAAAATGTCCCAAAATTACACAGTTTTTAACGACTTCATATAAATCGCAATTTTAAAAGGTCCTAAAGAGCTAGGAAGCTAAATTTTTTTATATTTGGATTGCATGAGATTGTAGCTTTCTAACAAGGTATAACTTAAGTAGCTAGCATAAATAGTACCCGATATATATGCGGGTATACCGGACATTTTTTGAAAAATGTCCCAAAATTACCCCAGTTTTTAACGACTCAATATAAATCGCAATTATAAAGGCCCCTAAAGAGCTAGGAAGCTAATTTTTTCATATTTGGATGGCATGAGATTATAGCTTTCTAACAAAGTATAACTTAAGTAGCTAGCATAAATAGTACCCGATATATATGCGGGTATACCGGACATTTTTCGAAAAATGTCCCAAAATTACCCCAGTTTTTAACGACTTCATATAAATCGCAATTTTAAAAGGTCCTAAAGAGCTAGGAAGCTAAATTTTTTTATATTTGGATGGCATGAGATTATAGCTTTCTAACAAAGTATAACTTAAGTAGCTAGCATAAATAGTACCCGATATATATGCGGGTATACCGGACATTTTTCGAAAAATGTCCCAAAATTACCCAGTTTTTAACGACTTCATATAAATCGCAATTTTAAAAGGCCCTAAAGAGCTAGGAAGCTAAATTTTTTTATATAGGGATGGCATGAGATTATAGATTTCTAACAAAGTATAACTTAAGTAGCTAGCATAAATAGTACCCGATATATATGCGGGTATATCGGACATTTTTTTATATTTGGATGGCATGAGATTGTAGCTTTCTAACAAGGTATAACTTAAGTAGCTAGCATAAATAGTACCCGATATATATGCGGGTATATCGGAAATTTTTCGAAAAATATCCCAAAATTACCCCAGTTTTTAACGACTTCATATAAATCGCAATTTTAAAAGGTCCTAAAGAGCTAGGAAGCTAAATTTTTTTATATTTGGATGGCATGAGATTATAGCTTTCTAACAAAGTATAACTTAAGTAGCTAGCATAAATAGTACCCGATATATATGCGGGTATACCGGACATTTTTCGAAAAATGTCCCAAAATTAGGAAGCTAAATTTTTTTATATTTGGATGGCATGAGATTATAGCTTTCTAACAAAGTATAACTTAAGTAGCTAGCATAAATAGTACCCGATATATATGCGGGTATACCGGACATTTTTCGAAAAATGTCCCAAAATTACCCCAGTTTTTAACGGCTTCATATAAATCGCAATTTTAGAAGGTCCTAAAGAGCTAGGAAGCTAAATTTTTTCATATTTGGATTGCATGAGATTGTAGCTTTCTAACAAGGTATAACTTAAGTAGCTAGCATAAACAGTACCCGATATATATGCGGGTATATCGGACATTTTTCGAAAAATGTCCCAAAATTACACAGTTTTTAACGACTTCATATAAATCGCAATTTTAAATGGCCCTAAAGAGCTAGGAAGCTAAATTTTTGTATATTTAGATGGCATGAGATTGTAGCTTTCTAACAAAGTATAACTTAAGTAGCTAGCATAAATAGTACCCGATATATATGCGGGTATATCGGACATTTTTCGAAAAATGTCCCAAAATTACCCAGTTTTTAACGACTTCATATAAATCGCAATTTTAAAAGGCCCTAAAGAGCTAGAAAGCTAAATTTTTTTATATTTAAATGGCATGAGATTGTAGCTTTCTAACAAGGTATAACTTAAGTAGCTAGCGTAAATAGTACCCGATATATATGCGGTTATATCGGACATTTTTCGAAAAATGTCCCAAAATTACCCAGTTTTTAACGACTTCATATAAATCGCAATTTTAAAAAAGGCCCTAAAGAGCTAGAAAGCTAAATTTTTTTATATTTAAATGGCATGAGATTGTAGCTTTCTAACAAGGTATAACTTAAGTAGCTAGCATAAATAGTACCCGATATATATGCGGGTATATCGGACATTTTTTTATATTTGGATGGCATGAGATTGTAGCTTTCTAACAAGGTATAACTTAAGTAGCTAGCATAAATAGTACCCGATATATATGCGGGTATATCGGACATTTTTCGAAAAATGTCCCAAAATTACCCCAGTTTTTAACGACTTCATATAAATCGCAATTTTAAAAGGTCCTAAAGAGCTAGGTATAACTTAAGTAGCTAGCATAAATAGTACCCGATATATATGCAGGTATATCGGAAATTTTTCGAAAAATTTTACAAAATTACCCCAGTTTTTAACGACTTCATATAAATCGCAATTTTAAAAGGCCCCTAAAGCGCTAGGAAGCTAATTTTTTCATATTCGGATTGCATGAGATTGTAGCTTTCTAACAAGGTATAACTTAAGTAGCTAGCATAAACAGTACCCGATATATATGCGGGTATATCGGACATTTTTCGAAAAATGTCCCAAAATTACACAGTTTTTACCGACTTCATATAAATCACAATTTTAAATGGCCCTAAAGAGCTAGGAAGCTAAATTTTTTTATATTTGGATGGCAGTTTTTAACGACTTCATATAAATCGCAATTTTAAAAGGTCCTAAAGAGCTAGGTATAACTTAAGTAGCTAGCATAAATAGTACCCGATATATATGCGGGTATATCGGACATTTTTCGGAAAATTTTACAAAATTACCCCAGTTTTTAACGACTTCATATAAATCGCAATTTTAAAAGGCCCTAAAGAGCTAGAAAGCTAAATTTTTTTATATTTAAATGGCATGAGATTGTAGCTTTCTAACAAGGTATAACTTAAGTAGCTAGCATAAATAGTACCCGATATATATGCGGGTATATCGGACATTTTTCGAAAAATGTCCCAAAATTACCCCAGTTTTTAACGACTTCATATAAATCGCAATTTTAAAAGGTCCTAAAGAGCTAGGAAGCTAAATTTTTTTATATTTGGATGGCATGAGATTATAGCTTTCTAACAAAGTATAACTTAAGTAGCTAGCATAAATAGTACCCGATATATATGCGGGTATACCGGACATTTTTCGAAAAATGTCCAAAAATTACCCCAGTTTTTAACGACTTCATATAAATCGCAATTTTAAAAGGTCCTAAAGAGCTAGGAAGCTAAATTTTTTTATATTTGGATGGCATGAGATTGTAGCTTTCTAACGAAGTATAACTTAAGTAGCTAGCATAAACAGTACCCGATATATATGCGGGTATACCGGACATTTTTCGAAAAATGTCCCAAAATTACACAGTTTTTAACGACTTCATATAAATCGCAATTTTAAAAGGCCCTAAAGAGCTAGGAAGCTAAATTTTTTTATATTTGGATGGCATGAGATTATAGCTTTCTAACAAAGTATAACTTAAGTAGCTAGCATAAATAGTACCCGATATATATGCGGGTATACCGGACATTTTTCGAAAAATGTCCCAAAATTACCCAGTTTTTAACGACTTCATATAAATCGCAATTTTAAAAGGCCCTAAAGAGCTAGGAAGCTAAATTTTTTTATATAGGGATGGCATGAGATTATAGATTTCTAACAAAGTATAACTTAAGTAGCTAGCATAAATAGTACCCGATATATATGCGGGTATATCGGACATTTTTCGAAAAATGTCCCAAAATTACCCAGTTTTTAACGACTTCATATAAATCGCAATTTTAAAAGGCCCTAAAGAGCTAGAAAGCTAAATTTTTTTATATTTAAATGGCATGAGATTGTAGCTTTCTAACAAGGTATAACTTAAGTAGCTAGCATAAATAGTACCCGATATATATGCGGTTATATCGGACATTTTTCGAAAAATGTCCCAAAATTACCCAGTTTTTAACGACTTCATATAAATCGCAATTTTAAAAGGCCCTAAAGAGCTAGAAAGCTAAATTTTTTTATATTTAAATGGCATGAGATTGTAGCTTTCTAACAAGGTATAATTTAAGTAGCTAGCATAAACAGTACCCGATATATATGCGGGTATATCGGACATTTTTTTATATTTGGATGGCATGAGATTGTAGCTTTCTAACAAGGTATAACTTAAGTAGCTAGCATAAATAGTACCCGATATATATGCGGGTATATCGGAAATTTTTCGAAAAATGTCCCAAAATTACCCCAGTTTTTAACGACTTCATATAAATCGCAATTTTAAAAGGTCCTAAAGAGCTAGGAAGCTAAATTTGTTTATATTTGGATGGCATGAGATTATAGCTTTCTAACAAAGTATAACTTAAGTAGCTAGCATAAATAGTACCCGATATATATGCGGGTATACCGGACATTTTTCGAAAAATGTCCCAAAATTACCCAGTTTTTAACGACTTCATATAAATCGCAATTTTAAAAGGCCCTAAAGAGCTAGGAAGCTAAATTTTTTTATATAGGGATGGCATGAGATTATAGATTTCTAACAAAGTATAACTTAAGTAGCTAGCATAAATAGTACCCGATATATATGCGGGTATACCGGACATTTTTCGAAAAATGTCCCAAAATTACCCAGTTTTTAACGACTTCATATAAATCGCAATTTTAAAAGGCCCTAAAGAGCTAGGAAGCTAAATTTTTTTATATAGGGATGGCATGAGATTATAGATTTCTAACAAAGTATAACTTAAGTAGCTAGCATAAATAGTACCCGATATATATGCGGGTATACCGGACATTTTTCGAAAAATGTCCCAAAATTACACAGTTTTTAACGACTTCATATAAATCGCAATTTTAAAAGGCCCTAAAGAGCTAGGAAGCTAAATTTTTTTATATTTGGATGGCATGAGATTATAGCTTTCTAACAAAGTATAACTTAAGTAGCTAGCATAAATAGTACCCGATATATATGCGGGTATACCGGACATTTTTCGAAAAATGTCCCAAAATTACCCAGTTTTTAACGACTTCATATAAATCGCAATTTTAAAAGGCCCTAAAGAGCTAGGAAGCTAAATTTTTTTATATAGGGATGGCATGAGATTATAGATTTCTAACAAAGTATAACTTAAGTAGCTAGCATAAATAGTACCCGATATATATGCGGGTATATCGGACATTTTTCGAAAAATGTCCCAAAATTACCCAGTTTTTAACGACTTCATATAAATCGCAATTTTAAAAGGCCCTAAAGAGCTAGAAAGCTAAATTTTTTTATATTTAAATGGCATGAGATTGTAGCTTTCTAACAAGGTATAACTTAAGTAGCTAGCATAAATAGTACCCGATATATATGCGGTTATATCGGACATTTTTCGAAAAATGTCCCAAAATTACCCAGTTTTTAACGACTTCATATAAATCGCAATTTTAAAAGGCCCTAAAGAGCTAGAAAGCTAAATTTTTTTATATTTAAATGGCATGAGATTGTAGCTTTCTAACAAGGTATAATTTAAGTAGCTAGCATAAACAGTACCCGATATATATGCGGGTATATCGGACATTTTTTTATATTTGGATGGCATGAGATTGTAGCTTTCTAACAAGGTATAACTTAAGTAGCTAGCATAAATAGTACCCGATATATATGCGGGTATATCGGAAATTTTTCGAAAAATGTCCCAAAATTACCCCAGTTTTTAACGACTTCATATAAATCGCAATTTTAAAAGGTCCTAAAGAGCTAGGAAGCTAAATTTGTTTATATTTGGATGGCATGAGATTATAGCTTTCTAACAAAGTATAACTTAAGTAGCTAGCATAAATAGTACCCGATATATATGCGGGTATACCGGACATTTTATATGAAGTTTTTAACGACTTCATATAAATCGCAATTTTAAAAGGCCCTAAAGAGCTAGAAAGCTAAATTTTTTTATATTTAAATGGCATGAGATTGTAGCTTTCTAACAAGGTATAACTTAAGTAGCTAGCATAAATAGTACCCGATATATATGCGGGTATATCGGACATTTTTCGAAAAATGTCCCAAAATTACCCCAGTTTTTAACGACTTCATATAAATCGCAATTTTAAAAGGTCCTAAAGAGCTAGGAAGCTAAATTTTTTTATATTTGGATGGCATGAGATTATAGCTTTCTAACAAAGTATAACTTAAGTAGCTAGCATAAATAGTACCCGATATATATGCGGGTATACCGGACATTTTTCGAAAAATGTCCCAAAATTACCCCAGTTTTTAACGACTTCATATAAATCGCAATTTTAAAAGGTCCTAGCTAGGAAGCTAAATTTTTTTATATTTGGATGGCATGAGATTGTAGCTTTCTAACGAAGTATAACTTAAGTAGCTAGCATAAACAGTACCCGATATATATGCGGGTATACCGGACATTTTTCGAAAAATGTCCCAAAATTACCCAGTTTTTAACGACTTCATATAAATCGCAATTTTAAAAGGCCCTAAAGAGCTAGAAAGCTAAATTTTTTTATATTTAAATGGCATGAGATTGTAGCTTTCTAACATGGTATAATTTAAGTAGCTAGCATAAACAGTACCCGATATATATGCGGGTATATCGGACATTTTTTTATATTTGGATGGCATGAGATTGTAGCTTAAATAGTACCCGATATATATGCGGGTATATCGGAAATTTTTCGAAAAATGTCCCAAAATTACCCCAGTTTTTAACGACTTCATATAAATCGCAATTTTAAAAGGTCCTAAAGAGCTAGGAAGCTAAATTTGTTTATATTTGGATGGCATGAGATTATAGCTTTCTAACAAAGTATAACTTAAGTAGGTAGCATAAATAGTACCCGATATATATGCGGGTATACCGGACATTTTATATGAAGTTTTTAACGACTTCATATAAATCGCAATTTTAAAAGGCCCTAAAGAGCTAGAAAGCTAAATTTTTTTATATTTAAATGGCATGAGATTGTAGCTTTCTAACAAGGTATAACTTAAGTAGCTAGCATAAATAGTACCCGATATATATGCGGGTATATCGGACATTTTTCGAAAAATGTCCCAAAATTACCCCAGTTTTTAACGACTTCATATAAATCGCAATTTTAAAAGGTCCTAAAGAGCTAGGAAGCTAAATTTTTTTATATTTGGATGGCATGAGATTATAGCTTTCTAACAAAGTATAACTTAAGTAGCTAGCATAAATAGTACCCGATATATATGCGGGTATACCGGACATTTTTCGAAAAATGTCCCAAAATTACCCCAGTTTTTAACGACTTCATATAAATCGCAATTTTAAAAGGTCCTAGCTAGGAAGCTAAATTTTTTTATATTTGGATGGCATGAGATTGTAGCTTTCTAACGAAGTATAACTTAAGTAGCTAGCATAAACAGTACCCGATATATATGCGGGTATACCGGACATTTTTCGAAAAATGTCCCAAAATTACCCAGTTTTTAACGACTTCATATAAATCGCAATTTTAAAAGGTCCTAAAGAGCTAGGAAGCTAAATTTTTTTATATAGGGATGGCATGAGATTATAGCTTTCTAACAAAGTATAACTTAAGTAGCTAGCATAAATAGTACCCGATATATATGCGGGTATACCGGACATTTTTCGAAAAATGTCCCAAAATTACCCCAGTTTTTAACGACTTCATATAAATCGCAATTTTAAAAGGTCCTAAAGAGCTAGGAAGCTAAATTTTTTTATATTTGGATGGCATGAGATTATAGCTTTCTAACAAAGTATAACTTAAGTAGCTAGCATAAATAGTACCCGATATATATGCGGGTATACCGGACATTTTTCGAAAAATGTCCCAAAATTACCCCAGTTTTTAACGACTTCATATAAATTGCAATTTTAAAAAGTCCTAAAGAACTAGGAAGCTAAATTTTTCTATATTTGGATTGCATGAGATTGTAGCTTTCTAACAAGGTATAACTTAAGTAGCTAGCATAAATAGTACCCGATATATATGCGGGTATACCGGACATTTTTCGAAAAATGTCCCAAAATTACCCCAGTTTTTAACGACTTCATATAAATCGCAATTTTAAAAGGTCCTAAAGAGCTAGGAAGCTAAATTTTTTTATATTTGGATGGCATGAGATTATAGCTTTCTAACAAAGTATAACTTAAGTGGCTAGCATAAATAGTACCCGATATATATGCGGGTATACCGGACATTTTTCGAAAAATGTCCCAAAATTACCCAGTTTTTAACGACTTCATATAAATCGCAATTTTAAAAGGCCCTAAAGAGCTAGAAAGCTAAATTTTTTTATATTTAAATGGCATGAGATTGTAGCTTTCTAACAAGGTATAACTTAAGTAGCTAGCATAAATAGTACCCGATATATATGCGGGTATATCGGAATTTTTTTTATATTTGGATGGCATGAGATTGTAGCTTTCTAACAAGGTATAACTTAAGTAGCTAGCATAAATAGTACCCGATATATATGCGGGTATATCGGACATTTTTCGAAAAATGTTACAAAATTACCCCAGTTTTTAACGACTTCATATAAATTGCAATTTTAAAAGGCCCTAAAGAGCTAGAAAGCTAAATTTTTTTATATTTAAATGGCATGAGATTGTAGCTTTCTAACAAGGTATAACTTAGTAGCTAGTACCCCGATATATATGCGGTTATATCGGACATTTTTCGAAAAATGTCCCAAAATTACCCAGTTTTTAACGACTTCATATAAATCGCAATTTTAAAAGGCCCTAAAGAGCTAGAAAGCTAAATTTTTTTATATTTAAATGGCATGAGATTGTAGCTTTCTAACAAGGTATAACTTAAGTAGCTAGCATAAATAGTACCCGATATATATGCGGGTATATCGGACATTTTTTTATATTTGGATGGCATGAGATTGTAGCTTTCTAACAAGGTATAACTTAAGTAGCTAGCATAAATAGTACCCGATATATATGCGGGTATATCGGACATTTTTCCAAAAATGTCCCAAAATTACCCCAGTTTTTAACGACTTCATATAAATCGCAATTTTAAAACGTCCTAAAGAGCTAGGAAGCTAAATTTTTTTATATTTGGATGGCATGAGATTATAGCTTTCTAACAAAGTATAACTTAAGTAGCTAGCGTAAATAGTACCCGATATATATGCGGGTATACCGGACATTTTTCGAAAAATGTCCCAAAATTACCCCAGTTTTTAACGACTTCATATAAATCGCAATTTTAAAAGGTCCTAAAGAGCTAGGAAGCTAAATTTTTTTATATTTGGATGGCATGAGATTATAGCTTTCTAACAAAGTATAACTTAAGTAGCTAGCATAAATAGTACCCGATATATATGCGGGTATACCGGACATTTTTCGAAAAATGTCCCAAAATTACCCCAGTTTTTAACGACTTCATATAAATTGCAATTTTAAAAGGTCCTAAAGAGCTAGGAAGCTAAATTTTTTTATATTTGGATTGCATGAGATTGTAGCTTTCTAACAAGGTATAACTTAAGTAGCTAGCATAAATAGTACCCGATATATATGCGGGTATACCGGACATTTTTCGAAAAATGTCCCAAAATTACCCCAGTTTTTAACGACTTCATATAAATCGCAATTTTAAAAGGTCCTAAAGAGCTAGGAAGCTAAATTTTTTTATATTTGGATGGCATGAGATTATAGCTTTCTAACAAAGTATAACTTAAGTGGCTAGCATAAATAGTACCCGATATATATGCGGGTATACCGGACATTTTTCGAAAAATGTCCCAAAATTACCCAGTTTTTAACGACTTCATATAAATCGCAATTTTAAAAGGCCCTAAAGAGCTAGGAAGCTAAATTTTTTTTATATATGGATGGCATGAGATTATAGCTTTCTAACAAAGTATAACTTAAGTAGCTAGCATAAATAGTACCCGATATATATGCGGGTATATCGGACATTTTTCGAAAAATGTCCCAAAATTACCCAGTTTTTAACGACTTCATATAAATCGCTATTTTAAAAGGCCCTAAAGAGCTAGAAAGCTAAATTTTTTTATATTTAAATGGCATGAGATTGTAGCTTTCTAACAAGGTATAACTTAAGTAGCTAGCATAAATAGTACCCGATATATATGCGGGTATATCGGAATTTTTTTTATATTTGGATGGCATGAGATTGTAGCTTTCTAACAAGGTATAACTTAAGTAGCTAGCATAAATAGTACCCGATATATATGCGGGTATATCGGACATTTTTCGAAAAATGTTACAAAATTACCCCAGTTTTTAACGACTTCATATAAATTGCAATTTTAAAAGGCCCTAAAGAGCTAGAAAGCTAAATTTTTTATATTTAAATGGCATGAGATTGTAGCTTTCTAACAAGGTATAACTTAAGTAGCTAGCGTAAATAGTACCCGATATATATGCGGGTATATCGGACATTTTTTTATATTTGGATGGCATGAGATTATAGCTTTCTAACAAGGTATAACTTAAGTAGCTAGCATAAATAGTACCCGATATATATGCGGGTATATCGGACATTTTTCGAAAAATGTTACAAAATTACCCCAGTTTTTAACGACTTCATATAAATTGCAATTTTAAAAGGCCCTAAAGAGCTAGAAAGCTAAATTTTTTATATTTAAATGGCATGAGATTATAGCTTTCTAACAAAGTATAACTTAAGTAGCTAGCATAAATAGTACCCGATATATATGCGGGTATACCGGACATTTTTCGAAAAATGTCCCAAAATTACCCCAGTTTTTAACGACTTCATATAAATCGCAATTTTAAAAGGTCCTAAAGAGCTAGGAAGCTAAATTTTTTTATATTTGGATGGCATGAGATTATAGCTTTCTAACAAAGTATAACTTAAGTAGCTAGCATAAATAGTACCCGATATATATGCGGGTATACCGGACATTTTTCGAAAAATGTCCCAAAATTACCCCAGTTTTTAACGACTTCATATAAATTGCAATTTTAAAAGGTCCTAAAGAGCTAGGAAGCTAAATTTTTTTATATTTGGATTGCATGAGATTGTAGCTTTCTAACAAGGTATAACTTAAGTAGCTAGCATAAATAGTACCCGATATATATGCGGGTATACCGGACATTTTTCGAAAAATGTCCCAAAATTACCCCAGTTTTTAACGACTTCATATAAATCGCAATTTTAAAAGGTCCTAAAGAGCCAGGAAGCTAAATTTTTTTATATTTGGATGGCATGAGATTATAGCTTTCTAACAAAGTATAACTTAAGTGGCTAGCATAAATAGTACCCGATATATATGCGGGTATACCGGACATTTTTCGAAAAATGTCCCAAAATTACCCAGTTTTTAACGACTTCATATAAATCGCAATTTTAAAAGGCCCTAAAGAGCTAGGAAGCTAAATTTTTTTATATATGGATGGCATGAGATTATAGCTTTCTAACAAAGTATAACTTAAGTAGCTAGCATAAATAGTACCCGATATATATGCGGGTATATCCGACATTTTTCGAAAAATGTCCCAAAATTACCCAGTTTTTAACGACTTCATATAAATCGCAATTTTAAAAGGCCCTAAAGAGCTAGAAAGCTAAATTTTTTTATATTTAAATGGCATGAGATTGTAGCTTTCTAACAAGGTATAACTTAAGTAGCTAGCATAAATAGTACCCGATATATATGCGAGTATATCGGACATTTTTCGAAAAATGTCCCAAACTTACCCAGTTTTTAACGACTTCATATAAATCGCAATTTTAAAAGGCCCTAAAGAGCTAGAAAGCTAAATTTTTTTATATTTAAATGGCATGAGATTGTAGCTTTCTAACAAGGTATAACTTAGTAGCTAGTACCCGATATATATGCGGTTATATCGGACATTTTTCGAAAAATGTCCCAAAATTACCCAGTTTTTAACGACTTCATATAAATCGCAATTTTAAAAGGCCCTAAAGAGCTAGAAAGCTAAATTTTTTTATATTTAAATGGCATGAGATTGTAGCTTTCTAACAAGGTATAACTTAAGTAGCTAGCATAAATAGTACCCGATATATATGCGGGTATATCGGACATTTTTTTATATTTGGATGGCATGAGATTGTAGCTTTCTAACAAGGTATAACTTAAGTAGCTAGCATAAATAGTACCCGATATATATGCGGGTATATCGGACATTTTTCCAAAAATGTCCCAAAATTACCCCAGTTTTTAACGACTTCATATAAATCGCAATTTTAAAACGTCCTAAAGAGCTAGGAAGCAAAATTTTTTTATATTTGGATGGCATGAGATTATAGCTTTCTAACAAAGTATAACTTAAGTAGCTAGCGTAAATAGTACCCGATATATATGCGGGTATACCGGACATTTTTCGAAAAATGTCCCAAAATTACCCCAGTTTTTAACGACTTCATATAAATCGCAATTTTAAAAGGTCCTAAAGAGCTAGGAAGCTAAATTTTTTTATATTTGGATTGCATGAGATTGTAGCTTTCTAACAAGGTATAACTTAAGTAGCTAGCATAAATAGTACCCGATATATATGCGGGTATACCGGACATTTTTCGAAAAATGTCCCAAAATTACCCCAGTTTTTAACGACTTCATATAAATCGCAATTTTAAAAGGTCCTAAAGAGCTAGGAAGCTAAATTTTTGTATATTTGGATGGCATGAGATTATAGCTTTCTAACAAGGTATAACTTAAGTAGCTAGCATAAATAGTACCCGATATATATGCGGGTATACCGGACATTTTTCGAAAAATGTCCCAAAATTACCCCAGTTTTTAACGACTTCATATAAATCGCAATTTTAAAAGGTCCTAAAGAGCTAGGAAGCTAAATTTTTGTATATTTGGATGGCATGAGATTATAGCTTTCTAACAAGGTATAACTTAAGTAGCTAGCATAAATAGTACCCGATATATATGCGGGTATATCGGACATTTTTCGGACATTTTTTTCATTATATTTGGATTGCATGAGATTGTAGCTTTCTAACAAGGTA
This sequence comes from Calliphora vicina, assembly GCF_958450345.1. Taxonomy (NCBI): domain Eukaryota; kingdom Metazoa; phylum Arthropoda; class Insecta; order Diptera; family Calliphoridae; genus Calliphora; species Calliphora vicina. The sequence goes on from NW_027052614.1 coordinate 47,357, forward strand.
TAACTTAAGTAGCTAGCATAAATAGTACCCGATATATATGCGGGTATACCGGACATTTTTCGAAAAATGTCCCAAAATTACCCCAGTTTTTAACGACTTCATATAAATCGCAATTTTAAAAGGTCCTAAAGAGCTAGGAAGCTAAATTTTTTTATATTTGGATGGCATGAGATTATAGCTTTCTAACAAAGTATAACTTAAGTAGCTAGCATAAATAGTACCCGATATATATGCGGGTATACCGGACATTTTTCGAAAAATGTCCCAAAATTACCCCAGTTTTTAACGACTTCATATAAATCGCAATTTTAAAAGGTCCTAAAGAGCTAGGAAGCTAAATTTTTGTATATTTGGATGGCATGAGATTATAGCTTTCTAACAAGGTATAACTTAAGTAGCTAGCATAAATAGTACCCGATATATATGCGGGTATATCGGACATTTTTCGAAAAATGTTACAAAATTACCCCAGTTTTTAACGACTTCATATAAATTGCAATTTTAAAAGGCCCTAAAGAGCTAGAAAGCTAAATTTTTTATATTTAAATGGCATGAGATTATAGCTTTCTAACAAAGTATAACTTAAGTAGCTAGCATAAATAGTACCCGATATATATGCGGGTATACCGGACATTTTTCGAAAAATGTACCAAAATTACCCCAGTTTTTAACGACTTCATATAAATCGCAATTTTAAAAGGTCCTAAAGAGCTAGGAAGCTAAATTTTTTTATATTTGGATGGCATGAGATTATAGCTTTCTAACAAAGTATAACTTAAGTAGCTAGCATAAATAGTACCCGATATATATGCGGGTATACCGGACATTTTTCGAAAAATGTCCCAAAATTACCCCAGTTTTTAACGACTTCATATAAATTGCAATTTTAAAAGGTCCTAAAGAGCTAGGAAGCTAAATTTTTTTATATTTGGATTGCATGAGATTGTAGCTTTCAAACAAGGTATAATTTAAGTAGCTAGCATAAATAGTACCCGATATATATGCGGGTATACCGGACATTTTTCGAAAAATGTCCCAAAATTACCCCAGTTTTTAACGACTTCATATAAATCGCAATTTTAAAAGGTCCTAAAGAGCTAGGAAGCTAAATTTTTTTATATTTGGATGGCATGAGATTATAGCTTTCTAACAAAGTATAACTTAAGTGGCTAGCATAAATAGTACCCGATATATATGCGGGTATACCGGACATTTTTCGAAAAATGTCCCAAAATTACCCCAGTTTTTAACGACTTCATATAAATCGCAATTTTAAAAGGTCCTAAAGAGCTAGAAAGCTAAATTTTTTTATATTTGGATGGCATGAGATTATAGATTTCTAACAAAGTATAACTTAAGTAGCTAGCATAAACAGTACCCGCTATATATGCGGGTATACCGGACATTTTTCGAAAAATGTCCCAAAATTACCCCAGTTTTTAACGACTTCATATAAATCGCAATTTTAAAAGGTCCTAAAGAGCTAGGAAGCTAAATTTTTTTATATTTGGATTGCATGAGATTGTAGCTTTCTAACAAGGTATAACTTAATTAGCTAGCATAAATAGTACCCGATATATATGCGGGTATACCGGACATTTTTCGAAAAATGTCCCAAAATTACCCCAGTTTTTAACGACTTCATATAAATCGCAATTTTAAAAGGTCCTAAAGAGCTAGGAAGCTAAATTTTTTTATATTTGGATTGCATGAGATTATAGCTTTCTAACAAAGTATAACTTAAGTAGCTAGCGTAAAAAGTACCCGATATATATGCGGGTATACCGGACATTTTTCGAAAAATGTCCCAAAATTACCCCAGTTTTTAACGACTTCATATAAATCGCAATTTTAAAAGGTCCTAAAGAGCTAGGAAGCTAAATTTTTTTATATTTAAATGGCATGAGATTGTAGCTTTCTAACAAGGTATAACTTAGTAGCTAGTACCCGATATATATGCGGTTATATCGGACATTTTTCGAAAAATGTCCCAAAATTACCCAGTTTTTAACGACTTCATATAAATCGCAATTTTAAAAGGCCCTAAAGAGCTAGAAAGCTAAATTTTTTTATATTTAAATGGCATGAGATTGTAGCTTTCTAACAAGGTATAACTTAAGTAGCTAGCATAAATAGTACCCGATATATATGCGGGTATATCGGACATTTTTCCAAAAATGTCCCAAAATTACCCCAGTTTTTAACGACTTCATATAAATCGCAATTTTAAAACGTCCTAAAGAGCTAGGAAGCTAAATTTTTTTATATTTGGATGGCATGAGATTATAGCTTTCTAACAAAGTATAACTTAAGTAGCTAGCGTAAATAGTACCCGATATATATGCGGGTATACCGGACATTTTTCGAAAAATGTCCCAAAATTACCCCAGTTTTTAACGACTTCATATAAATCGCAATTTTAAAAGGTCCTAAAGAGCTAGGAAGCTAAATTTTTTTATATTTGGATTGCATGAGATTGTAGCTTTCTAACAAGGTATAACTTAAGTAGCTAGCATAAATAGTACCCGATATATATGCGGGTATACCGGACATTTTTCGAAAAATGTCCCAAAATTACCCCAGTTTTTAACGACTTCATATAAATCGCAATTTTAAAAGGTCCTAAAGAGCTAGGAAGCTAAATTTTTTTATATTTGGATGGCATGAGATTATAGCTTTCTAACAAAGTATAACTTAAGTAGCTAGCATAAATAGTACCCGATATATATGCGGGTATACCGGACATTTTTCGAAAAATGTCCCAAAATTACCCCAGTTTTTAACGACTTCATATAAATCGCAATTTTAAAAGGTCCTAAAGAGCTAGGAAGCTAAATTTTTTTATATTTGGATTGCATGAGATTGTAGCTTTCTAACAAGGTATAACTTAAGTAGCTAGCATAAATAGTACCCGATATATATGCGGGTATACCGGACATTTTTCGAAAAATGTCCCAAAATTACCCCAGTTTTTAACGACTTCATATAAATCGCAATTTTAAAAGGTCCTAAAGAGCTAGGAAGCTAAATTTTTTTATATTTGGATGGCATGAGATTATAGCTTTCTAACAAAGTATAACTTAAGTAGCTAGCATAAATAGTACCCGATATATATGCGGGTATACCGGACATTTTTCGAAAAATGTCCCAAAATTACCCCAGTTTTTAACGACTTCATATAAATCGCAATTTTAAAAGGTCCTAAAGAGCTAGGAAGCTAAATTTTTGTATATTTGGATGGCATGAGATTATAGCTTTCTAACAAGGTATAACTTAAGTAGCTAGCATAAATAGTACCCGATATATATGCGGGTATATCGGACATTTTTCGAAAAATGTTACAAAATTACCCCAGTTTTTAACGACTTCATATAAATTGCAATTTTAAAAGGCCCTAAAGAGCTAGAAAGCTAAATTTTTTATATTTAAATGGCATGAGATTATAGCTTTTTAACAAAGTATAACTTAAGTAGCTAGCATAAATAGTACCCGATATATACCGGACATTTTTCGAAAAATGTCCCAAAATTACCCCAGTTTTTAACGACTTCATATAAATCGCAATTTTAAAAGGTCCTAAAGAGCTAGGAAGCTAAATTTTTTTATATTTGGATGGCATGAGATTATAGCTTTCTAACAAAGTATAACTTAAGTAGCTAGCATAAATAGTACCCGATATATATGCGGGTATACCGGACATTTTTCGAAAAATGTCCCAAAATTACCCCAGTTTTTAACGACTTCATATAAATTGCAATTTTAAAAGGTCCTAAAGAGCTAGGAAGCTAAATTTTTTTATATTTGGATTGCATGAGATTGTAGCTTTCAAACAAGGTATAACTTAAGTAGCTAGCATAAATAGTACCCGATATATATGCGGGTATACCGGACATTTTTCGAAAAATGTCCCAAAATTACCCCAGTTTTTAACGACTTCATATAAATCGCAATTTTAAAAGGTCCTAAAGAGCTAGGAAGCTAAATTTTTTTATATTTGGATGGCATGAGATTATAGCTTTCTAACAAAGTATAACTTAAGTGGCTAGCATAAATAGTACCCGATATATATGCGGGTATACCGGACATTTTTCGAAAAATGTCCCAAAATTACCCAGTTTTTAACGACTTCATATAAATCGCAATTTTAAAAGGCCCTAAAGAGCTAGGAAGCTAAATTTTTTTTATATATGGATGGCATGAGATTATAGCTTTCTAACAAAGTATAACTTAAGTAGCTAGCATAAATAGTACCCGATATATATGCGGGTATATCGGACATTTTTCGAAAAATGTCCCAAAATTACCCAGTTTTTAACGACTTCATATAAATCGCTATTTTAAAAGGCCCTAAACAGCTAGAAAGCTAAATTTTTTTATATTTAAATGGCATGAGATTGTAGCTTTCTAACAAGGTATAACTTAAGTAGCTAGCATAAATAGTACCCGATATATATGCGGGTATATCGGAATTTTTTTTATATTTGGATGGCATGAGATTGTAGCTTTCTAACAAGGTATAACTTAAGTAGCTAGCATAAATAGTACCCGATATATATGCGGGTATATCGGACATTTTTCGAAAAATGTTACAAAATTACCCCAGTTTTTAACGACTTCATATAAATTGCAATTTTAAAAGGCCCTAAAGAGCTAGAAAGCTAAATTTTTTATATTTAAATGGCATGAGATTGTAGCTTTCTAACAAGGTATAACTTAAGTAGCTAGCATAAATAGTACCCGATATATATGCGGGTATATCGGACATTTTTCGAAAAATGTCCCAAAATTACCCCAGTTTTTAACGACTTCATATAAATCGCAATTTTAAAAGGTCCTAAAGAGCTAGGAAGCTAAATTTTTTTATATTTGGATGGCATGAGATTATAGCTTTCTAACAAAGTATAACTTAAGTAGCTAGCATAAATAGTACCCGATATATATGCGGGTATACCGGACATTTTTCGAAAAATGTCCCAAAATTACCCCAGTTTTTAACGACTTCATATAAATTGCAATTTTAAAAGGTCCTAAAGAGCTAGGAAGCTAAATTTTTTTATATTTGGATTGCATGAGATTGTAGCTTTCAAACAAGGTATAACTTAAGTAGCTAGCATAAATAGTACCCGATATATATGCGGGTATACCGGACATTTTTCGAAAAATGTCCCAAAATTACCCCAGTTTTTAACGACTTCATATAAATCGCAATTTTAAAAGGTCCTAAAGAGCTAGGAAGCTAAATTTTTTTATATTTGGATGGCATGAGATTATAGCTTTCTAACAAAGTATAACTTAAGTGGCTAGCATAAATAGTACCCGATATATATGCGGGTATACCGGACATTTTTCGAAAAATGTCCCAAAATTACCCAGTTTTTAACGACTTCATATAAATCGCAATTTTAAAAGGCCCTAAAGAGCTAGGAAGCTAAATTTTTTTTATATATGGATGGCATGAGATTATAGCTTTCTAACAAAGTATAACTTAAGTAGCTAGCATAAATAGTACCCGATATATATGCGGGTATATCGGACATTTTTCGAAAAATGTCCCAAAATTACCCAGTTTTTAACGACTTCATATAAATCGCTATTTTAAAAGGCCCTAAACAGCTAGAAAGCTAAATTTTTTTATATTTAAATGGCATGAGATTGTAGCTTTCTAACAAGGTATAACTTAAGTAGCTAGCATAAATAGTACCCGATATATATGCGGGTATATCGGAATTTTTTTTATATTTGGATGGCATGAGATTGTAGCTTTCTAACAAGGTATAACTTAAGTAGCTAGCATAAATAGTACCCGATATATATGCGGGTATATCGGACATTTTTCGAAAAATGTTACAAAATTACCCCAGTTTTTAACGACTTCATATAAATTGCAATTTTAAAAGGCCCTAAAGAGCTAGAAAGCTAAATTTTTTATATTTAAATGGCATGAGATTGTAGCTTTCTAACAAGGTATAACTTAAGTAGCTAGCATAAATAGTACCCGATATATATGCGGGTATATCGGACATTTTTCGAAAAATGTCCCAAAATTACCCCAGTTTTTAACGACTTCATATAAATCGCAATTTTAAAAGGTCCTAAAGAGCTAGGAAGCTAAATTTTTTTATATTTGGATGGCATGAGATTATAGATTTCTAACAAAGTATAACTTAAGTAGCTAGCATAAACAGTACCCGCTATATATGCGGGTATACCGGACATTTTTCGAAAAATGTCCCAAAATTACCCCAGTTTTTAACGACTTCATATAAATCGCAATTTTAAAAGGTCCTAAAGAGCTAGGAAGCTAAATTTTTTTATATTTGGATTGCATGAGATTGTAGCTTTATAACAAGGTATAACTTAATTAGCTAGCATAAATAGTACCCGATATATATGCGGGTATACCGGACATTTTTCGAAAAATGTCCCAAAATTACCCCAGTTTTTAACGACTTCATATAAATCGCAATTTTAAAAGGTCCTAAAGAGCTAGGAAGCTAAATTTTTTTATATTTGGATTGCATGAGATTATAGCTTTCTAACAAAGTATAACTTAAGTAGCTAGCATAAATAGTACCCGATATATATGCGGGTATACCGGACATTTTTCGAAAAATGTCCCAAAATTACCCCAGTTTTTAACGACTTCATATAAATCGCAATTTTAAAAGGTCCTAAAGAGCTAGGAAGCTAAATTTTTTTATATTTGGATTGCATGAGATTGTAGCTTTCTAACAAGGTATAACTTAAGTAGCTAGCATAAATAGTACCCGATATATATGCGGGTATACCGGACATTTTTCGAAAAATGTCCCAAAATTACCCAGTTTTTAACGACTTCATATAAATCGCAATTTTAAAAGGCCCTAAAGAGCTAGGAAGCTAAATTTTTTATATATGCATGGCATGAGATTATAGCTTTCTAACAAAGTATAACTTAAGTAGCTAGCATAAATAGTACCCGATATATATGCGGGTATATCCGACATTTTTCGAAAAATGTCCCAAAATTACCCAGTTTTTAACGACTTCATATAAATCGCAATTTTAAAAGGCCCTAAAGAGCTAGAAAGGTAAATTTTTTTATATTTAAATGGCATGAGATTGTAGCTTTCTAACAAGGTATAACTTAAGTAGCTAGCATAAATAGTACCAGATATATATGCGGGTATATCGGAAATTTTTTTATATTTGGATGGCATGAGATTGTAGCTTTCTAACAAGGTATAACTTAAGTAGCTAGCATAAATAGTACCCGATATATATGCGGGTATATCGGACATTTTTCGAAAAATGTCCCAAAATTACCCCAGTTTTTAACGACTTCATATAAATCGCAATTTTAAAAGGTCCTAAAGAGCTAGGAAGCTAAATTTTTTTATATTTAAATGGCATGAGATTGTAGCTTTCTAACAAGGTATAACTTAGTAGCTAGTACCCGATATATATGCGGTTATATCGGACATTTTTCGAAAAATGTCCCAAAATTACCCAGTTTTTAACGACTTCATATAAATTGCAATTTTAAAAGGCCCTAAAGAGCTAGAAAGCTAAATTTTTTATATTTAAATGGCATGAGATTGTAGCTTTCTAACAAGGTATAACTTAAGTAGCTAGCATAAATAGTACCCGATATATATGCGGGTATATCGGACATTTTTCCTAGCGTCCTAAAGAGCTAGGAAGCTAAATTTTTTTATATTTGGATGGCATGAGATTATAGCTTTCTAACAAGGTATAACTTAAGTAGCTAGCATAAATAGTACCCGATATATATGCGGGTATACCGGACATTTTTCGAAAAATGTCCCAAAATTACCCCAGTTTTTAACGACTTCATATAAATCGCAATTTTAAAAGGTCCTAAAGAGCTAGGAAGCTAAATTTTTTTATATGTGGATGGCATGAGATTATAGCTTTCTAACAAAGTATAACTTAAGTGGCTAGCATAAATAGTACCCGATATATATGCGGGTATACCGGACATTTTTCGAAAAATGTCCCAAAATTACCCAGTTTTTAACGACTTCATATAAATCGCAATTTTAAAAGGCCCTAAAGAGCTAGGAAGCTAAATTTTTTTTATATATGGATGGCATGAGATTATAGCTTTCTAACAAAGTATAACTTAAGTAGCTAGCATAAATAGTACCCGATATATATGCGGGTATATCGGACATTTTTCGAAAAATGTCCCAAAATTACCCAGTTTTTAACGACTTCATATAAATCGCTATTTTAAAAGGCCCTAAACAGCTAGAAAGCTAAATTTTTTTATATTTAAATGGCATGAGATTGTAGCTTTCTAACAAGGTATAACTTAAGTAGCTAGCATAAATTGTACCCGATATATATGCGGGTATATCGGAATTTTTTTTATATTTGGATGGCATGAGATTGTAGCTTTCTAACAAGGTATAACTTAAGTAGCTAGCATAAATAGTACCCGATATATATGCGGGTATATCGGACATTTTTCGAAAAATGTTACAAAATTACCCCAGTTTTTAACGACTTCATATAAATTGCAATTTTAAAAGGCCCTAAAGAGCTAGAAAGCTAAATTTTTTATATTTAAATGGCATGAGATTGTAGCTTTCTAACAAGGTATAACTTAAGTAGCTAGCATAAATAGTACCCGATATATATGCGGGTATATCGGACATTTTTCGAAAAATGTCCCAAAATTACCCCAGTTTTTAACGACTTCATATAAATCGCAATTTTAAAAGGTCCTAAAGAGCTAGGAAGCTAAATTTTTTTATATTTGGATGGCATGAGATTATAGATTTCTAACAAAGTATAACTTAAGTAGCTAGCATAAACAGTACCCGCTATATATGCGGGTATACCGGACATTTTTCGAAAAATGTCCCAAAATTACCCCAGTTTTTAACGACTTCATATAAATCGCAATTTTAAAAGGTCCTAAAGAGCTAGGAAGCTAAATTTTTTTATATTTGGATTGCATGAGATTGTAGCTTTATAACAAGGTATAACTTAATTAGCTAGCATAAATAGTACCCGATATATATGCGGGTATACCGGACATTTTTCGAAAAATGTCCCAAAATTACCCCAGTTTTTAACGACTTCATATAAATCGCAATTTTAAAAGGTCCTAAAGAGCTAGGAAGCTAAATTTTTTTATATTTGGATTGCATGAGATTATAGCTTTCTAACAAAGTATAACTTAAGTAGCTAGCATAAATAGTACCCGATATATATGCGGGTATACCGGACATTTTTCGAAAAATGTCCCAAAATTACCCCAGTTTTTAACGACTTCATATAAATCGCAATTTTAAAAGGTCCTAAAGAGCTAGAAAGGTAAATTTTTTTATATTTAAATGGCATGAGATTGTAGCTTTCTAACAAGGTATAACTTAAGTAGCTAGCATAAATAGTACCAGATATATATGCGGGTATATCGGAAATTTTTTTATATTTGGATGGCATGAGATTGTAGCTTTCTAACAAGGTATAACTTAAGTAGCTAGCATAAATAGTACCCGATATATATGCGGGTATATCGGACATTTTTCGAAAAATGTCCCAAAATTACCCCAGTTTTTAACGACTTCATATAAATCGCAATTTTAAAAGGTCCTAAAGAGCTAGGAAGCTAAATTTTTTTATATTTAAATGGCATGAGATTGTAGCTTTCTAACAAGGTATAACTTAGTAGCTAGTACCCGATATATATGCGGTTATATCGGACATTTTTCGAAAAATGTCCCAAAATTACCCAGTTTTTAACGACTTCATATAAATTGCAATTTTAAAAGGCCCTAAAGAGCTAGAAAGCTAAATTTTTTATATTTAAATGGCATGAGATTGTAGCTTTCTAACAAGGTATAACTTAAGTAGCTAGCATAAATAGTACCCGATATATATGCGGGTATATCGGACATTTTTCCTAGCGTCCTAAAGAGCTAGGAAGCTAAATTTTTTTATATTTGGATGGCATGAGATTATAGCTTTCTAACAAGGTATAACTTAAGTAGCTAGCATAAATAGTACCCGATATATATGCGGGTATACCGGACATTTTTCGAAAAATGTCCCAAAATTACCCCAGTTTTTAACGACTTCATATAAATCGCAATTTTAAAAGGTCCTAAAGAGCTAGGAAGCTAAATTTTTTTATATGTGGATGGCATGAGATTATAGCTTTCTAACAAAGTATAACTTAAGTGGCTAGCATAAATAGTACCCGATATATATGCGGGTATACCGGACATTTTTCGAAAAATGTCCCAAAATTACCCAGTTTTTAACGACTTCATATAAATCGCAATTTTAAAAGGCCCTAAAGAGCTAGGAAGCTAAATTTTTTTTATATATGGATGGCATGAGATTATAGCTTTCTAACAAAGTATAACTTAAGTAGCTAGCATAAATAGTACCCGATATATATGCGGGTATATCGGACATTTTTCGAAAAATGTCCCAAAATTACCCAGTTTTTAACGACTTCATATAAATCGCTATTTTAAAAGGCCCTAAACAGCTAGAAAGCTAAATTTTTTTATATTTAAATGGCATGAGATTGTAGCTTTCTAACAAGGTATAACTTAAGTAGCTAGCATAAATAGTACCCGATATATATGCGGGTATATCGGAATTTTTTTTATATTTGGATGGCATGAGATTGTAGCTTTCTAACAAGGTATAACTTAAGTAGCTAGCATAAATAGTACCCGATATATATGCGGGTATATCGGACATTTTTCGAAAAATGTTACAAAATTACCCCAGTTTTTAACGACTTCATATAAATTGCAATTTTAAAAGGCCCTAAAGAGCTAGAAAGCTAAATTTTTTATATTTAAATGGCATGAGATTGTAGCTTTCTAACAAGGTATAACTTAAGTAGCTAGCATAAATAGTACCCGATATATATGCGGGTATATCGGACATTTTTCGAAAAATGTCCCAAAATTACCCCAGTTTTTAACGACTTCATATAAATCGCAATTTTAAAAGGTCCTAAAGAGCTAGGAAGCTAAATTTTTTTATATTTGGATGGCATGAGATTATAGATTTCTAACAAAGTATAACTTAAGTAGCTAGCATAAACAGTACCCGCTATATATGCGGGTATACCGGACATTTTTCGAAAAATGTCCCAAAATTACCCCAGTTTTTAACGACTTCATATAAATCGCAATTTTAAAAGGTCCTAAAGAGCTAGGAAGCTAAATTTTTTTATATTTGGATTGCATGAGATTGTAGCTTTATAACAAGGTATAACTTAATTAGCTAGCATAAATAGTACCCGATATATATGCGGGTATACCGGACATTTTTCGAAAAATGTCCCAAAATTACCCCAGTTTTTAACGACTTCATATAAATCGCAATTTTAAAAGGTCCTAAAGAGCTAGGAAGCTAAATTTTTTTATATTTGGATTGCATGAGATTATAGCTTTCTAACAAAGTATAACTTAAGTAGCTAGCATAAATAGTACCCGATATATATGCGGGTATACCGGACATTTTTCGAAAAATGTCCCAAAATTACCCCAGTTTTTAACGACTTCATATAAATCGCAATTTTAAAAGGTCCTAAAGAGCTAGGAAGCTAAATTTTTTTATATTTGGATTGCATGAGATTGTAGCTTTCTAACAAGGTATAACTTAAGTAGCTAGCATAAATAGTACCCGATATATATGCGGGTATACCGGACATTTTTCGAAAAATGTCCCAAAATTACCCAGTTTTTAACGACTTCATATAAATCGCAATTTTAAAAGGCCCTAAAGAGCTAGGAAGCTAAATTTTTTATATATACATGGCATGAGATTATAGCTTTCTAACAAAGTATAACTTAAGTAGCTAGCATAAATAGTACCCGATATATATGCGGGTATATCCGACATTTTTCGAAAAATGTCCCAAAATTACCCAGTTTTTAACGACTTCATATAAATCGCAATTTTAAAAGGCCCTAAAGAGCTAGAAAGGTAAATTTTTTTATATTTAAATGGCATGAGATTGTAGCTTTCTAACAAGGTATAACTTAAGTAGCTAGCATAAATAGTACCAGATATATATGCGGGTATATCGGAAATTTTTTTATATTTGGATGGCATGAGATTGTAGCTTTCTAACAAGGTATAACTTAAGTAGCTAGCATAAATAGTACCCGATATATATGCGGGTATATCGGACATTTTTCGAAAAATGTCCCAAAATTACCCCAGTTTTTAACGACTTCATATAAATCGCAATTTTAAAAGGTCCTAAAGAGCTAGGAAGCTAAATTTTTTTATATTTAAATGGCATGAGATTGTAGCTTTCTAACAAGGTATAACTTAGTAGCTAGTACCCGATATATATGCGGTTATATCGGACATTTTTCGAAAAATGTCCCAAAATTACCCAGTTTTTAACGACTTCATATAAATTGCAATTTTAAAAGGCCCTAAAGAGCTAGAAAGCTAAATTTTTTATATTTAAATGGCATGAGATTGTAGCTTTCTAACAAGGTATAACTTAAGTAGCTAGCATAAATAGTACCCGATATATATGCGGGTATATCGGACATTTTTCCTAGCGTCCTAAAGAGCTAGGAAGCTAAATTTTTTTATATTTGGATGGCATGAGATTATAGCTTTCTAACAAGGTATAACTTAAGTAG
>NW_027052615.1:0-61598 GCF_958450345.1 Calliphora vicina
AGAAAGCTACAATCTCATGCCATCCAAATATAAAAAAATTTAGCTTCCTAGCTCTTTAGGGCCTTTTAAAATTGCGATTTATATGAAGTCGTTAAAAACTGGGGTAATTTTGGGACATTTTTTGAAAAATGTCCGATATACCCGCATATATATCGGGTACTATTTATGCTAGCTACATAAGTTATACCTTGTTAGAAAGCTACAATCTCATGCCATCCAAATATAAAAAAATGTAGCTTCCTAGGTCTTTAGGGGCCTTTATAATTGCGATTTATATGAAGTCGTTAAAAACTGGGGTAATTTTGGGACATTTTTGAAAAATGTCCGATATACCCGCATATATATCGGGTACTATTTATGCTAGCTACATAAGTTATACCTTGTTAGAAAGCTACAATCTCATGCCATCCAAATATAAAAAAATTTAGCTTCCTAGCTCTTTAGGGGCCTTTAGAATTGCGATTTATATGAAGTCGTTAAAAACTTGGGTAATTTTGGGACATTTTTCGAAAAATGTCCGATATGCCCGCATATATATCGGGTACTATTTATGCTATCTACATAAGTTATACCTCGTTAGAAAGCTACAATCTCATGCCATCCAAATATAAAAAAATTTAGCTTCCTAGCTCTTTAGGGCCTTTTAAAATTGCGATTTATATGAAGTCGTTAAAAACTGGGGTAATTTTGGGACATTTTTTGAAAAATGTCCGATATACCCGCATATATATCGGGTACTATTTATGCTAGCTACATAAGTTATACCTTGTTAGAAAGCTACAATCTCATGCCATCCAAATATAAAAAAATGTTGCTTCCTAGCTCTTTAGGGGCCTTTAGAATTGCGATTTATATGAAGTCGTTAAAAACTGGGGTAATTTTGGGACATTTTTGAAAAATGTCCGATATACCCGCATATATATCGGGTACTATTTATGCTAGCTACATAAGTTATACCTTGTTAGAAAGCTACAATCTCATGCCATCCAAATATAAAAAAATTTAGCTTCCTAGCTCTTTAGGGGCCTTTAGAATTGCGATTTATATGAAGTCGTTAAAAACTTGGGTAATTTTGGGACATTTTTCGAAAAATGTCCGATATGCCCGCATATATATCGGGTACTATTTATGCTAGCTACATAAGTTATACCTTGTTAGAAAGCTACAATCTCATGCCATCCAAATATAAAAAAATTTAGCTTCCTAGCTCTTTAGGGCCTTTATAATTGCGATTTATATGAAGTCGTTAAAAACTGGGGTAATTTTGGGACATTTTTCGAAAAATGTCCGATATGCCCGCATATATATCGGGTACTATTTATGCTAGCTACATAAGTTATACCTTGTTAGAAAGCTACAATCTCATGCCATCCAAATATAAAAAAATTTAGCTTCCTAGCTCTTTAGGGGCCTTTAGAATTGCGATTTATATGAAGTCGTTAAAAACTTGGGTAATTTTGGGACATTTTTCGAAAAATGTCCGATATGCCCGCATATATATCGGGTACTATTTATGCTAGCTACATAAGTTATACCTTGTTAGAAAGCTACAATCTCATGCCATCCAAATATAAAAAAATTTAGCTTCCTAGCTCTTTAGGGGCCTTTATAATTGCGATTTATATGAAGTCGTTAAAAACTGGGGTAATTTTGGGACATTTTTTTGAAAATGTCCGATATGCCCGCATATATATCGGGTACTATTTATGCTAGCTACATAAGTTATACCTTGTTAGAAAGCTACAATCTCATGTCATCCAAATATAAAAAAATTTAGCTTCCTAGCTCTTTAGGGCCTTTTAAAATTGCGATTTATATGAAGTCGTTAAAAACTGGGGTAATTTTGAGACATTTTTTGAAAATGTCCGATATACCCGCATATATATCGGGTACTATTTATGCTAGCTACATAAGTTATACCTTGTTAGAAAGCTACAATCTCATGCCATCCAAATATAAAAAAATTTAGCTTCCTAGCTCTTTAGGGCCTTTTAAAATTGCGATTTATATGAAGTCGTTAAAAACTGGGGTAATTTTGGGACATTTTTTGAAAAATGTCCGATATACCCGCATATATATCGGGTACTATTTATGCTAGCTACATAAGTTATACCTTGTTAGAAAGCTACAATCTCATGCCATCCAAATATAAAAAAATGTAGCTTCCTAGCTCTTTAGGGGCCTTTAGAATTGCGATTTATATGAAGTCGTTAAAAACTTGGGTAATTTTGGACATTTTTCGAAAAATGTCCGATATGCCCGCATATATATCGGGTACTATTTATGCTAGCTACATAAGTTATACCTTGTTAGAAAGCTACAATCTCATGCCATCCAAATATAAAAAAATTTAGCTTCCTAGCTCTTTAGGGCCTTTTAAAATTGCGATTTATATGAAGTCGTTAAAAACTGGGTAATTTTGGGACATTTTTTGAAAAATGTCCGATATACCCGCATATATATCGGGTACTATTTATGCTAGCTACATAAGTTATACCTTGTTAGAAAGCTACAATCTCATGCCATCCAAATATAAAAAAATGTAGCTTCCTAGGTCTTTAGGGGCCTTTATAATTGCGATTTATATGAAGTCGTTAAAAACTGGGGTAATTTTGGGACATTTTTTGAAAAATGTCCGATATACCCGCATATATATCGGGTACTATTTATGCTAGCTACATAAGTTATACCTTGTTAGAAAGCTACAATCTCATGCCATCCAAATATAAAAAAATTTAGCTTCCTAGCTCTTTAGGGGCCTTTAGAATTGCGATTTATATGAAGTCGTTAAAAACTTGGGTAATTTTGGGACATTTTTCGAAAAATGTCCGATATGCCCGCATATATATCGGGTACTATTTATGCTATCTACATAAGTTATACCTTGTTAGAAAGCTACAATCTCATGCCATCCAAATATAAAAAAATGTAGCTTCCTAGGTCTTTAGGGGCCTTTATAATTGCGATTTATATGAAGTCGTTAAAAACTGGGGTAATTTTGGGACATTTTTTGAAAAATGTCCGATATACCCGCATATATATCGGGTACTATTTATGCTAGCTACATAAGTTATACCTTGTTAGAAAGCTACAATCTCATGCCATCCAAATATAAAAAAATTTAGCTTCCTAGCTCTTTAGGGGCCTTTAGAATTGCGATTTATATGAAGTCGTTAAAAACTTGGGTAATTTTGGGACATTTTTCGAAAAATGTCCGATATGCCCGCATATATATCGGGTACTATTTATGCTATCTACATAAGTTATACCTCGTTAGAAAGCTACAATCTCATGCCATCCAAATATAAAAAAATTTAGCTTCCTAGCTCTTTAGGGCCTTTTAAAATTGCGATTTATATGAAGTCGTTAAAAACTGGGGTAATTTTGGGACATTTTTTGAAAAATGTCCGATATACCCGCATATATATCGGGTACTATTTATGCTAGCTACATAAGTTATACCTTGTTAGAAAGCTACAATCTCATGCCATCCAAATATAAAAAAATGTTGCTTCCTAGCTCTTTAGGGGCCTTTAGAATTGCGATTTATATGAAGTCGTTAAAAACTGGGGTAATTTTGGGACATTTTTTGAAAAATGTCCGATATACCCGCATATATATCGGGTACTATTTATGCTAGCTACATAAGTTATACCTTGTTAGAAAGCTACAATCTCATGCCATCCAAATATAAAAAAATTTAGCTTCCTAGCTCTTTAGGGGCCTTTAGAATTGCGATTTATATGAAGTCGTTAAAAACTTGGGTAATTTTGGGACATTTTTCGAAAAATGTCCGATATGCCCGCATATATATCGGGTACTATTTATGCTAGCTACATAAGTTATACCTTGTTAGAAAGCTACAATCTCATGCCATCCAAATATAAAAAAATTTAGCTTCCTAGCTCTTTAGGGGCCTTTATAATTGCGATTTATATGAAGTCGTTAAAACTGGGGTAATTTTGGGACATTTTTCGAAAAATGTCCGATATGCCCGCATATATATCGGGTACTATTTATGCTAGCTACATAAGTTATACCTTGTTAGAAAGCTACAATCTCATGCCATCCAAATATAAAAAAATTTAGCTTCCTAGCTCTTTAGGGGCCTTTAGAATTGCGATTTATATGAAGTCGTTAAAAACTTGGGTAATTTTGGGACATTTTTCGAAAAATGTCCGATATGCCCGCATATATATCGGGTACTATTTATGCTAGCTACATAAGTTATACCTTGTTAGAAAGCTACAATCTCATGCCATCCAAATATAAAAAAATTTAGCTTCCTAGCTCTTTAGGGGCCTTTATAATTGCGATTTATATGAAGTCGTTAAAAACTGGGGTAATTTTGGGACATTTTTTGAAAAATGTCCGATATGCCCGCATATATATCGGGTACTATTTATGCTAGCTACATAAGTTATACCTTGTTAGAAAGCTACAATCTCATGTCATCCAAATATAAAAAAATTTAGCTTCCTAGCTCTTTAGGGCCTTTTAAAATTGCGATTTATATGAAGTCGTTAAAAACTGGGGTAATTTTGAGACATTTTTTGAAAAATGTCCGATATACCCGCATATATATCGGGTACTATTTATGCTAGCTACATAAGTTATACCTTGTTAGAAAGCTACAATCTCATGCCATCCAAATATAAAAAAATTTAGCTTCCTAGCTCTTTAGGGCCTTTTAAAATTGCGATTTATATGAAGTCGTTAAAAACTGGGGTAATTTTGGGACATTTTTGAAAAATGTCCGATATACCCGCATATATATCGGGTACTATTTATGCTAGCTACATAAGTTATACCTTGTTAGAAAGCTACAATCTCATGCCATCCAAATATAAAAAAATGTAGCTTCCTAGCTCTTTAGGGGCCTTTAGAATTGCGATTTATATGAAGTCGTTAAAAACTTGGGTAATTTTGGGACATTTTTCGAAAAATGTCCGATATGCCCGCATATATATCGGGTACTATTTATGCTAGCTACATAAGTTATACCTTGTTAGAAAGCTACAATCTCATGCCATCCAAATATAAAAAAATTTAGCTTCCTAGCTCTTTAGGGCCTTTTAAAATTGCGATTTATATGAAGTCGTTAAAAACTGGGGTAATTTTGGGACATTTTTTGAAAAATGTCCGATATACCCGCATATATATCGGGTACTATTTATGCTAGCTACATAAGTTATACCTTGTTAGAAAGCTACAATCTCATGCATCCAAATATAAAAAAATGTAGCTTCCTAGGTCTTTAGGGGCCTTTATAATTGCGATTTATATGAAGTCGTTAAAAACTGGGGTAATTTTGGGACATTTTTTGAAAAATGTCCGATATACCCGCATATATATCGGGTACTATTTATGCTAGCTACATAAGTTATACCTTGTTAGAAAGCTACAATCTCATGCCATCCAAATATAAAAAAATTTAGCTTCCTAGCTCTTTAGGGGCCTTTAGAATTGCGATTTATATGAAGTCGTTAAAAACTTGGGTAATTTTGGGACATTTTTCGAAAAATGTCCGATATGCCCGCATATATATCGGGTACTATTTATGCTATCTACATAAGTTATACCTCGTTAGAAAGCTACAATCTCATGCCATCCAAATATAAAAAAATTTAGCTTCCTAGCTCTTTAGGGCCTTTTAAAATTGCGATTTATATGAAGTCGTTAAAAACTGGGGTAATTTTGGGACATTTTTTGAAAAATGTCCGATATACCCGCATATATATCGGGTACTATTTATGCTAGCTACATAAGTTATACCTTGTTAGAAAGCTACAATCTCATGCCATCCAAATATAAAAAAATGTTGCTTCCTAGCTCTTTAGGGGCCTTTAGAATTGCGATTTATATGAAGTCGTTAAAAACTGGGGTAATTTTGGGACATTTTTTGAAAAATGTCCGATATACCCGCATATATATCGGGTACTATTTATGCTAGCTACATAAGTTATACCTTGTTAGAAAGCTACAATCTCATGCCATCCAAATATAAAAAAATTTAGCTTCCTAGCTCTTTAGGGGCCTTTAGAATTGCGATTTATATGAAGTCGTTAAAAACTTGGGTAATTTTGGGACATTTTTCGAAAAATGTCCGATATGCCCGCATATATATCGGGTACTATTTATGCTAGCTACATAAGTTATACCTTGTTAGAAAGCTACAATCTCATGCCATCCAAATATAAAAAAATTTAGCTTCCTAGCTCTTTAGGGGCCTTTAGAATTGCGATTTATATGAAGTCGTTAAAAACTTGGGTAATTTTGGGACATTTTTCGAAAAATGTCCGATATGCCCGCATATATATCGGGTACTATTTATGCTAGCTACATAAGTTATACCTTGTTAGAAAGCTACAATCTCATGCCATCCAAATATAAAAAAATTTAGCTTCCTAGCTCTTTAGGGCCTTTTAAAATTGCGATTTATATGAAGTCGTTAAAAACTGGGGTAATTTTGGGACATTTTTTGAAAAATGTCCGATATACCCGCATATATATCGGGTACTATTTATGCTAGCTACATAAGTTATACCTTGTTAGAAAGCTACAATCTCATGCCATCCAAATATAAAAAAATGTAGCTTCCTAGGTCTTTAGGGGCCTTTATAATTGCGATTTATATGAAGTCGTTAAAAACTGGGGTAATTTTGGGACATTTTTTGAAAAATGTCCGATATACCCGCATATATATCGGGTACTATTTATGCTAGCTACATAAGTTATACCTTGTTAGAAAGCTACAATCTCATGCCATCCAAATATAAAAAAATTTAGCTTCCTAGCTCTTTAGGGGCCTTTAGAATTGCGATTTATATGAAGTCGTTAAAAACTTGGGTAATTTTGGGACATTTTTCGAAAAATGTCCGATATGCCCGCATATATATCGGGTACTATTTATGCTATCTACATAAGTTATACCTCGTTAGAAAGCTACAATCTCATGCCATCCAAATATAAAAAAATTTAGCTTCCTAGCTCTTTAGGGCCTTTTAAAATTGCGATTTATATGAAGTCGTTAAAAACTGGGGTAATTTTGGGACATTTTTTGAAAAATGTCCGATATACCCGCATATATATCGGGTACTATTTATGCTAGCTACATAAGTTATACCTTGTTAGAAAGCTACAATCTCATGCCATCCAAATATAAAAAAATGTTGCTTCCTAGCTCTTTAGGGGCCTTTAGAATTGCGATTTATATGAAGTCGTTAAAAACTGGGGTAATTTTGGGACATTTTTTGAAAAATGTCCGATATACCCGCATATATATCGGGTACTATTTATGCTAGCTACATAAGTTATACCTTGTTAGAAAGCTACAATCTCATGCCATCCAAATATAAAAAAATTTAGCTTCCTAGCTCTTTAGGGGCCTTTAGAATTGCGATTTATATGAAGTCGTTAAAAACTTGGGTAATTTTGGGACATTTTTCGAAAAATGTCCGATATGCCCGCATATATATCGGGTACTATTTATGCTAGCTACATAAGTTATACCTTGTTAGAAAGCTACAATCTCATGCCATCCAAATATAAAAAAATTTAGCTTCCTAGCTCTTTAGGGCCTTTTAAAATTGCGATTTATATGAAGTCGTTAAAAACTGGGGTAATTTTGGGACATTTTTTGAAAAATGTCCGATATACCCGCATATATATCGGGTACTATTTATGCTAGCTACATAAGTTATACCTTGTTAGAAAGCTACAATCTCATGCCATCCAAATATAAAAAAATGTAGCTTCCTAGGTCTTTAGGGGCCTTTATAATTGCGATTTATATGAAGTCGTTAAAAACTGGGGTAATTTTGGGACATTTTTTGAAAAATGTCCGATATACCCGCATATATATCGGGTACTATTTATGCTAGCTACATAAGTTATACCTTGTTAGAAAGCTACAATCTCATGCCATCCAAATATAAAAAAATTTAGCTTCCTAGCTCTTTAGGGGCCTTTAGAATTGCGATTTATATGAAGTCGTTAAAAACTTGGGTAATTTTGGGACATTTTTCGAAAAATGTCCGATATGCCCGCATATATATCGGGTACTATTTATGCTATCTACATAAGTTATACCTCGTTAGAAAGCTACAATCTCATGCCATCCAAATATAAAAAAATTTAGCTTCCTAGCTCTTTAGGGCCTTTTAAAATTGCGATTTATATGAAGTCGTTAAAAACTGGGGTAATTTTGGGACATTTTTTGAAAAATGTCCGATATACCCGCATATATATCGGGTACTATTTATGCTAGCTACATAAGTTATACCTTGTTAGAAAGCTACAATCTCATGCCATCCAAATATAAAAAAATGTAGCTTCCTAGGTCTTTAGGGGCCTTTATAATTGCGATTTATATGAAGTCGTTAAAAACTGGGGTAATTTTGGGACATTTTTTGAAAAATGTCCGATATACCCGCATATATATCGGGTACTATTTATGCTAGCTACATAAGTTATACCTTGTTAGAAAGCTACAATCTCATGCCATCCAAATATAAAAAAATTTAGCTTCCTAGCTCTTTAGGGGCCTTTAGAATTGCGATTTATATGAAGTCGTTAAAAACTTGGGTAATTTTGGGACATTTTTCGAAAAATGTCCGATATGCCCGCATATATATCGGGTACTATTTATGCTATCTACATAAGTTATACCTCGTTAGAAAGCTACAATCTCATGCCATCCAAATATAAAAAAATTTAGCTTCCTAGCTCTTTAGGGCCTTTTAAAATTGCGATTTATATGAAGTCGTTAAAAACTGGGGTAATTTTGGGACATTTTTTGAAAAATGTCCGATATACCCGCATATATATCGGGTACTATTTATGCTAGCTACATAAGTTATACCTTGTTAGAAAGCTACAATCTCATGCCATCCAAATATAAAAAAATGTTGCTTCCTAGCTCTTTAGGGGCCTTTAGAATTGCGATTTATATGAAGTCGTTAAAAACTGGGGTAATTTTGGGACATTTTTTGAAAAATGTCCGATATACCCGCATATATATCGGGTACTATTTATGCTAGCTACATAAGTTATACCTTGTTAGAAAGCTACAATCTCATGCCATCCAAATATAAAAAAATTTAGCTTCCTAGCTCTTTAGGGGCCTTTAGAATTGCGATTTATATGAAGTCGTTAAAAACTTGGGTAATTTTGGGACATTTTTCGAAAAATGTCCGATATGCCCGCATATATATCGGGTACTATTTATGCTAGCTACATAAGTTATACCTTGTTAGAAAGCTACAATCTCATGCCATCCAAATATAAAAAAATTTAGCTTCCTAGCTCTTTAGGGGCCTTTATAATTGCGATTTATATGAAGTCGTTAAAAACTGGGGTAATTTTGGGACATTTTTCGAAAAATGTCCGATATGCCCGCATATATATCGGGTACTATTTATGCTAGCTACATAAGTTATACCTTGTTAGAAAGCTACAATCTCATGCCATCCAAATATAAAAAAATTTAGCTTCCTAGCTCTTTAGGGGCCTTTAGAATTGCGATTTATATGAAGTCGTTAAAAACTTGGGTAATTTTGGGACATTTTTCGAAAAATGTCCGATATGCCCGCATATATATCGGGTACTATTTATGCTAGCTACATAAGTTATACCTTGTTAGAAAGCTACAATCTCATGCCATCCAAATATAAAAAAATTTAGCTTCCTAGCTCTTTAGGGGCCTTTATAATTGCGATTTATATGAAGTCGTTAAAAACTGGGGTAATTTTGGGACATTTTTTGAAAAATGTCCGATATGCCCGCATATATATCGGGTACTATTTATGCTAGCTACATAAGTTATACCTTGTTAGAAAGCTACAATCTCATGTCATCCAAATATAAAAAAATTTAGCTTCCTAGCTCTTTAGGGCCTTTTAAAATTGCGATTTATATGAAGTCGTTAAAAACTGGGGTAATTTTGAGACATTTTTTGAAAAATGTCCGATATACCCGCATATATATCGGGTACTATTTATGCTAGCTACATAAGTTATACCTTGTTAGAAAGCTACAATCTCATGCCATCCAAATATAAAAAAATTTAGCTTCCTAGCTCTTTAGGGCCTTTTAAAATTGCGATTTATATGAAGTCGTTAAAAACTGGGGTAATTTTGGGACATTTTTTGAAAAATGTCCGATATACCCGCATATATATCGGGTACTATTTATGCTAGCTACATAAGTTATACCTTGTTAGAAAGCTACAATCTCATGCCATCCAAATATAAAAAAATGTAGCTTCCTAGCTCTTTAGGGGCCTTTATAATTGCGATTTATATGAAGTCGTTAAAAACTGGGGTAATTTTGGGACATTTTTTGAAAAATGTCCGATATACCCGCATATATATCGGGTACTATTTATGCTAGCTACATAAGTTATACCTTGTTAGAAAGCTACAATCTCATGCCATCCAAATATAAAAAAAATTTAGCTTCCTAGCTCTTTAGGGCCTTTTAAAATTGCGATTTATATGAAGTCGTTAAAAACTGGGGTAATTTTGGGACATTTTTTGAAAAATGTCCGATATACCCGCATATATATCGGGTACTATTTATGCTAGCTACATAAGTTATACCTTGTTAGAAAGCTACAATCTCATGTCATCCAAATATAAAAAAAATTTAGCTTCCTAGCTCTTTAGGGGCCTTTAGAATTGCGATTTATATGAAGTCGTTAAAAACTGGGGTAATTTTGGGACATTTTTCGAAAAATGTCCGATATGCCCGCATATATATCGGGTACTATTTATGCTAGCTACATAAGTTATACCTTGTTAGAAAGCTACAATCTCATGCCATCCAAATATAAAAAAATTTAGCTTCCTAGCTCTTTAGGGGCCTTTATAATTGCGATTTATATGAAGTCGTTAAAAACTGGGGTAATTTTGGGACATTTTTTGAAAAATGTCCGATATACCCGCATATATATCGGGTACTATTTATGCTAGCTACATAAGTTATACCTTGTTAGAAAGCTACAATCTCATGCCATCCAAATATAAAAAAATTTAGCTTCCTAGCTCTTTAGGGCCTTTTAAAATTGCGATTTATATGAAGTCGTTAAAAACTGGGGTAATTTTGGGACATTTTTTGAAAAATGTCCGATATACCCGCATATATATCGGGTACTATTTATGCTAGCTACATAAGTTATACCTTGTTAGAAAGCTACAATCTCATGTCATCCAAATATAAAAAAATTTAGCTTCCTAGCTCTTTAGGGCCTTTTAAAATTGCGATTTATATGAAGTCGTTAAAAACTGGGGTAATTTTGGGACATTTTTTGAAAAATGTCCGATATACCCGCATATATATCGGGTACTATTTATGCTAGCTACATAAGTTATACCTTGTTAGAAAGCTACAATCTCATGTCATCCAAATATAAAAAAATTTAGCTTCCTAGCTCTTTAGGGCCTTTTAAAATTGCGATTTATATGAAGTCGTTAAAAACTGGGGTAATTTTGGGACATTTTTTGAAAAATGTCCGATATACCCGCATATATATCGGGTACTATTTATGCTAGCTACATAAGTTATACCTTGTTAGAAAGCTACAATCTCATGCCATCCAAATATAAAAAAATGTAGCTTCCTAGCTCTTTAGGGGCCTTTATAATTGCGATTTATATGAAGTCGTTAAAAACTGGGGTAATTTTGGGACATTTTTTGAAAAATGTCCGATATACCCGCATATATATCGGGTACTATTTATGCTAGCTACATAAGTTATACCTTGTTAGAAAGCTACAATCTCATGCCATCCAAATATAAAAAAATTTAGCTTCCTAGCTCTTTAGGGGCCTTTAGAATTGCGATTTATATGAAGTCGTTAAAAACTTGGGTAATTTTGGGACATTTTTCGAAAAATGTCCGATATGCCCGCATATATATCGGGTACTATTTATGCTAGCTACATAAGTTATACCTTGTTAGAAAGCTACAATCTCATGCCATCCAAATATAAAAAAATTTAGCTTCCTAGCTCTTTAGGGGCCTTTATAATTGCGATTTATATGAAGTCGTTAAAAACTGGGGTAATTTTGGGACATTTTTTGAAAAATGTTCGATATACCCGCATATATATCGGGTACTATTTATGCTAGCTACATAAGTTATACCTTGTTAGAAAGCTACAATCTCATGCCATCCAAATATAAAAAAATTTAGCTTCCTAGCTCTTTAGGGGCCTTTAGAATTGCGATTTATATGAAGTCGTTAAAAACTTGGGTAATTTTGGGACATTTTTCGAAAAATGTCCGATATGCCCGCATATATATCGGGTACTATTTATGCTAGCTACATAAGTTATACCTTGTTAGAAAGCTACAATCTCATGCCATCCAAATATAAAAAAATTTAGCTTCCTAGCTCTTTAGGGCCTTTTAAAATTGCGATTTATATGAAGTCGTTAAAAACTTGGGTAATTTTGGGACATTTTTCGAAAAATGTCCGATATGCCCGCATATATATCGGGTACTATTTATGCTAGCTACATAAGTTATACCTTGTTAGAAAGCTACAATCTCATGCCATCCAAATATAAAAAAATTTAGCTTCCTAGCTCTTTAGGGGCCTTTATAATTGCGATTTATATGAAGTCGTTAAAAACTGGGGTAATTTTGGGACATTTTTTGAAAAATGTTCGATATACCCGCATATATATCGGGTACTATTTATGCTAGCTACATAAGTTATACCTTGTTAGAAAGCTACAATCTCATGCCATCCAAATATAAAAAAATTTAGCTTCCTAGCTCTTTAGGGGCCTTTAGAATTGCGATTTATATGAAGTCGTTAAAAACTTGGGTAATTTTGGGACATTTTTCGAAAAATGTCCGATATGCCCGCATATATATCGGGTACTATTTATGCTAGCTACATAAGTTATACCTTGTTAGAAAGCTACAATCTCATGCCATCCAAATATAAAAAAATTTAGCTTCCTAGCTCTTTAGGGCCTTTTAAAATTGCGATTTATATGAAGTCGTTAAAAACTGGGGTAATTTTGGGACATTTTTTGAAAAATGTCCGATATACCCGCATATATATCGGGTACTATTTATGCTAGCTACATAAGTTATACCTTGTTAGAAAGCTACAATCTCATGTCATCCAAATATAAAAAAATTTAGCTTCCTAGCTCTTTAGGGCCTTTTAAAATTGCGATTTATATGAAGTCGTTAAAAACTGGGGTAATTTTGGGACATTTTTTGAAAAATGTCCGATATACCCGCATATATATCGGGTACTATTTATGCTAGCTACATAAGTTAGACCTTGTTAGAAAGCTACAATCTCATGCCATCCAAATATAAAAAAATGTAGCTTCCTAGCTCTTTAGGGGCCTTTATAATTGCGATTTATATGAAGTCGTTAAAAACTGGGGTAATTTTGGGACATTTTTTGAAAAATGTCCGATATACCCGCATATATATCGGGTAGTATTTATGCTAGCTACATAAGTTATACCTTGTTAGAAAGCTACAATCTCATGCCATCCAAATATAAAAAAATTTAGCTTCCTAGCTCTTTAGGGGCCTTTAGAATTGCGATTTATATGAAGTCGTTAAAAACTTGGGTAATTTTGGGACATTTTTCGAAAAATGTCCGATATGCCCGCATATATATCGGGTACTATTTATGCTAGCTACATAAGTTATACCTTGTTAGAAAGCTACAATCTCATGCCATCCAAATATAAAAAAATTTAGCTTCCTAGCTCTTTAGGGGCCTTTATAATTGCGATTTATATGAAGTCGTTAAAAACTGGGGTAATTTTGGGACATTTTTTGAAAAATGTCCGATATGCCCGCATATATATCGGGTACTATTTATGCTAGCTACATAAGTTATACCTTGTTAGAAAGCTACAATCTCATGCCATCCAAATATAAAAAAATTTAGCTTCCTAGCTCTTTAGGGGCCTTTATAATTGCGATTTATATGAAGTCGTTAAAAACTGGGGTAATTTTGGGACATTTTTCGAAAAATGTCCGATATGCCCGCATATATATCGGGTACTATTTATGCTAGCTACATAAGTTATACCTTGTTAGAAAGCTACAATCTCATGCCATCCAAATATAAAAAAATTTAGCTTCCTAGCTCTTTAGGGGCCTTTAGAATTGCGATTTATATGAAGTCGTTAAAAACTTGGGTAATTTTGGGACATTTTTCGAAAAATGTCCGATATGCCCGCATATATATCGGGTACTATTTATGCTAGCTACATAAGTTATACCTTGTTAGAAAGCTACAATCTCATGCCATCCAAATATAAAAAAATTTAGCTTCCTAGCTCTTTAGGGGCCTTTATAATTGCGATTTATATGAAGTCGTTAAAAACTGGGGTAATTTTGGGACATTTTTTGAAAAATGTCCGATATGCCCGCATATATATCGGGTACTATTTATGCTAGCTACATAAGTTATACCTTGTTAGAAAGCTACAATCTCATGCCATCCAAATATAAAAAAATTTAGCTTCCTAGCTCTTTAGGGGCCTTTATAATTGCGATTTATATGAAGTCGTTAAAAACTGGGGTAATTTTGGGACATTTTTCGAAAAATGTCCGATATGCCCGCATATATATCGGGTACTATTTATGCTAGCTACATAAGTTATACCTTGTTAGAAAGCTACAATCTCATGCCATCCAAATATAAAAAAATTTAGCTTCCTAGCTCTTTAGGGGCCTTTAGAATTGCGATTTATATGAAGTCGTTAAAAACTTGGGTAATTTTGGGACATTTTTCGAAAAATGTCCGATATGCCCGCATATATATCGGGTACTATTTATGCTAGCTACATAAGTTATACCTTGTTAGAAAGCTACAATCTCATGCCATCCAAATATAAAAAAATTTAGCTTCCTAGCTCTTTAGGGGCCTTTATAATTGCGATTTATATGAAGTCGTTAAAAACTGGGGTAATTTTGGGACATTTTTTGAAAAATGTCCGATATACCCGCATATATATCGGGTACTATTTATGCTAGCTACATAAGTTATACCTTGTTAGAAAGCTACAATCTCATGCCATCCAAATATAAAAAATTTAGCTTCCTAGCTCTTTAGGGCCTTTTAAAATTGCGATTTATATGAAGTCGTTAAAAACTGGGGTAATTTTGGGACATTTTTTGAAAAATGTCCGATATACCCGCATATATATCGGGTACTATTTATGCTAGCTACATAAGTTATACCTTGTTAGAAAGCTACAATCTCATGTCATCCAAATATAAAAAAAATTTAGCTTCCTAGCTCTTTAGGGGCCTTTAGAATTGCGATTTATATGAAGTCGTTAAAAACTTGGGTAATTTTGGGACATTTTTCGAAAAATGTCCGATATGCCCGCATATATATCGGGTACTATTTATGCTAGCTACATAAGTTATACCTTGTTAGAAAGCTACAATCTCATGCCATCCAAATATAAAAAAATTTAGCTTCCTAGCTCTTTAGGGGCCTTTATAATTGCGATTTATATGAAGTCGTTAAAAACTGGGGTAATTTTGGGACATTTTTCGAAAAATGTCCGATATGCCCGCATATATATCGGGTACTATTTATGCTAGCTACATAAGTTATACCTTGTTAGAAAGCTACAATCTCATGCCATCCAAATATAAAAAAATTTAGCTTCCTAGCTCTTTAGGGGCCTTTATAATTGCGATTTATATGAAGTCGTTAAAAACTGGGGTAATTTTGGGACATTTTTTGAAAAATGTCCGATATACCCGCATATATATCGGGTACTATTTATGCTAGCTACATAAGTTATACCTTGTTAGAAAGCTACAATCTCATGCCATCCAAATATAAAAAAATTTAGCTTCCTAGCTCTTTAGGGCCTTTTAAAATTGCGATTTATATGAAGTCGTTAAAAACTGGGGTAATTTTGGGACATTTTTTGAAAAATGTCCGATATACCCGCATATATATCGGGTACTATTTATGCTAGCTACATAAGTTATACCTTGTTAGAAAGCTACAATCTCATGTCATCCAAATATAAAAAAATTTAGCTTCCTAGCTCTTTAGGGCCTTTTAAAATTGCGATTTATATGAAGTCGTTAAAAACTGGGGTAATTTTGGGACATTTTTTGAAAAATGTCCGATATACCCGCATATATATCGGGTACTATTTATGCTAGCTACATAAGTTATACCTTGTTAGAAAGCTACAATCTCATGCCATCCAAATATAAAAAAATGTAGCTTCCTAGCTCTTTAGGGGCCTTTATAATTGCGATTTATATGAAGTCGTTAAAAACTGGGGTAATTTTGGGACATTTTTTGAAAAATGTCCGATATACCCGCATATATATCGGGTACTATTTATGCTAGCTACATAAGTTATACCTTGTTAGAAAGCTACAATCTCATGCCATCCAAATATAAAAAAATTTAGCTTCCTAGCTCTTTAGGGGCCTTTAGAATTGCGATTTATATGAAGTCGTTAAAAACTTGGGTAATTTTGGGACATTTTTCGAAAAATGTCCGATATGCCCGCATATATATCGGGTACTATTTATGCTAGCTACATAAGTTATACCTTGTTAGAAAGCTACAATCTCATGCCATCCAAATATAAAAAAATTTAGCTTCCTAGCTCTTTAGGGGCCTTTATAATTGCGATTTATATGAAGTCGTTAAAAACTGGGGTAATTTTGGGACATTTTTTGAAAAATGTCCGATATACCCGCATATATATCGGGTACTATTTAGCTTCCTAGCTCTTTAGGGGCCTTTAGAATTGCGATTTATATGAAGTCGTTAAAAACTTGGGTAATTTTGGGACATTTTTCGAAAAATGTCCGATATGCCCGCATATATATCGGGTACTATTTATGCTAGCTACATAAGTTATACCTTGTTAGAAAGCTACAATCTCATGCCATCCAAATATAAAAAAATTTAGCTTCCTAGCTCTTTAGGGGCCTTTATAATTGCGATTTATATGAAGTCGTTAAAAACTGGGGTAATTTTGGGACATTTTTTGAAAAATGTTCGATATACCCGCATATATATCGGGTACTATTTATGCTAGCTACATAAGTTATACCTTGTTAGAAAGCTACAATCTCATGTCATCCAAATATAAAAAAATTTAGCTTCCTAGCTCTTTAGGGGCCTTTATAATTGCGATTTATATGAAGTCGTTAAAAACTGGGGTAATTTTGGGACATTTTTTGAAAAATGTCCGATATACCCGCATATATATCGGGTACTATTTATGCTAGCTACATAAGTTATACCTTGTTAGAAAGCTACAATCTCATGCCATCCAAATATAAAAAAATTTAGCTTCCTAGCTCTTTAGGGGCCTTTAGAATTGCGATTTATATGAAGTCGTTAAAAACTTGGGTAATTTTGGGACATTTTTCGAAAAATGTCCGATATGCCCGCATATATATCGGGTACTATTTATGCTAGCTACATAAGTTATACCTTGTTAGAAAGCTACAATCTCATGCCATCCAAATATAAAAAAATTTAGCTTCCTAGCTCTTTAGGGGCCTTTATAATTGCGATTTATATGAAGTCGTTAAAAACTGGGGTAATTTTGGGACATTTTTTGAAAAATGTCCGATATGCCCGCATATATATCGGGTACTATTTATGCTAGCTACATAAGTTATACCTTGTTAGAAAGCTACAATCTCATGCCATCCAAATATAAAAAAATTTAGCTTCCTAGCTCTTTAGGGGCCTTTATAATTGCGATTTATATGAAGTCGTTAAAAACTGGGGTAATTTTGAGACATTTTTCGAAAAATGTCCGATATGCCCGCATATATATCGGGTACTATTTATGCTAGCTACATAAGTTATACCTTGTTAGAAAGCTACAATCTCATGCCATCCAAATATAAAAAAATTTAGCTTCCTAGCTCTTTAGGGGCCTTTAGAATTGCGATTTATATGAAGTCGTTAAAAACTTGGGTAATTTTGGGACATTTTTCGAAAAATGTCCGATATGCCCGCATATATATCGGGTACTATTTATGCTAGCTACATAAGTTATACCTTGTTAGAAAGCTACAATCTCATGCCATCCAAATATAAAAAAATGTAGCTTCCTAGCTCTTTAGGGGCCTTTATAATTGCGATTTATATGAAGTCGTTAAAAACTGGGGTAATTTTGGGACATTTTTTGAAAAATGTCCGATATACCCGCATATATATCGGGTACTATTTATGCTAGCTACATAAGTTATACCTTGTTAGAAAGCTACAATCTCATGCCATCCAAATATAAAAAAATTTAGCTTCCTAGCTCTTTAGGGCCTTTTAAAATTGCGATTTATATGAAGTCGTTAAAAACTGGGGTAATTTTGGGACATTTTTTGAAAAATGTCCGATATACCCGCATATATATCGGGTACTATTTATGCTAGCTACATAAGTTATACCTTGTTAGAAAGCTACAATCTCATGTCATCCAAATATAAAAAAAATTTAGCTTCCTAGCTCTTTAGGGGCCTTTAGAATTGCGATTTATATGAAGTCGTTAAAAACTTGGGTAATTTTGGGACATTTTTCGAAAAATGTCCGATATGCCCGCATATATATCGGGTACTATTTATGCTAGCTACATAAGTTATACCTTGTTAGAAAGCTACAATCTCATGCCATCCAAATATAAAAAAATTTAGCTTCCTAGCTCTTTAGGGGCCTTTATAATTGCGATTTATATGAAGTCGTTAAAAACTGGGGTAATTTTGGGACATTTTTCGAAAAATGTCCGATATGCCCGCATATATATCGGGTACTATTTATGCTAGCTACATAAGTTATACCTTGTTAGAAAGCTACAATCTCATGCCATCCAAATATAAAAAAATTTAGCTTCCTAGCTCTTTAGGGGCCTTTATAATTGCGATTTATATGAAGTCGTTAAAAACTGGGGTAATTTTGGGACATTTTTTGAAAAATGTCCGATATACCCGCATATATATCGGGTACTATTTATGCTAGCTACATAAGTTATACCTTGTTAGAAAGCTACAATCTCATGCCATCCAAATATAAAAAAATTTAGCTTCCTAGCTCTTTAGGGCCTTTTAAAATTGCGATTTATATGAAGTCGTTAAAAACTGGGGTAATTTTGGGACATTTTTTGAAAAATGTCCGATATACCCGCATATATATCGGGTACTATTTATGCTAGCTACATAAGTTATACCTTGTTAGAAAGCTACAATCTCATGTCATCCAAATATAAAAAAATTTAGCTTCCTAGCTCTTTAGGGCCTTTTAAAATTGCGATTTATATGAAGTCGTTAAAAACTGGGGTAATTTTGGGACATTTTTTGAAAAATGTCCGATATACCCGCATATATATCGGGTACTATTTATGCTAGCTACATAAGTTATACCTTGTTAGAAAGCTACAATCTCATGCCATCCAAATATAAAAAAATGTAGCTTCCTAGCTCTTTAGGGGCCTTTATAATTGCGATTTATATGAAGTCGTTAAAAACTGGGGTAATTTTGGGACATTTTTTGAAAAATGTCCGATATACCCGCATATATATCGGGTACTATTTATGCTAGCTACATAAGTTATACCTTGTTAGAAAGCTACAATCTCATGCCATCCAAATATAAAAAAATTTAGCTTCCTAGCTCTTTAGGGGCCTTTAGAATTGCGATTTATATGAAGTCGTTAAAAACTTGGGTAATTTTGGGACATTTTTCGAAAAATGTCCGATATGCCCGCATATATATCGGGTACTATTTATGCTAGCTACATAAGTTATACCTTGTTAGAAAGCTACAATCTCATGCCATCCAAATATAAAAAAATTTAGCTTCCTAGCTCTTTAGGGGCCTTTATAATTGCGATTTATATGAAGTCGTTAAAAACTGGGGTAATTTTGGGACATTTTTTGAAAAATGTTCGATATACCCGCATATATATCGGGTACTATTTATGCTAGCTACATAAGTTATACCTTGTTAGAAAGCTACAATCTCATAAAAAAATTTAGCTTCCTAGCTCTTTAGGGGCCTTTATAATTGCGATTTATATGAAGTCGTTAAAAACTGGGGTAATTTTGGGACATTTTTTGAAAAATGTTCGATATACCCGCATATATATCGGGTACTATTTATGCTAGCTACATAAGTTATACCTTGTTAGAAAGCTACAATCTCATGTCATCCAAATATAAAAAAATTTAGCTTCCTAGCTCTTTAGGGGCCTTTATAATTGCGATTTATATGAAGTCGTTAAAAACTGGGGTAATTTTGGGACATTTTTTGAAAAATGTCCGATATACCCGCATATATATCGGGTACTATTTATGCTAGCTACATAAGTTATACCTTGTTAGAAAGCTACAATCTCATGCCATCCAAATATAAAAAAATTTAGCTTCCTAGCTCTTTAGGGGCCTTTAGAATTGCGATTTATATGAAGTCGTTAAAAACTTGGGTAATTTTGGGACATTTTTCGAAAAATGTCCGATATGCCCGCATATATATCGGGTACTATTTATGCTAGCTACATAAGTTATACCTTGTTAGAAAGCTACAATCTCATGCCATCCAAATATAAAAAAATTTAGCTTCCTAGCTCTTTAGGGGCCTTTATAATTGCGATTTATATGAAGTCGTTAAAAACTGGGGTAATTTTGGGACATTTTTTGAAAAATGTCCGATATGCCCGCATATATATCGGGTACTATTTATGCTAGCTACATAAGTTATACCTTGTTAGAAAGCTACAATCTCATGCCATCCAAATATAAAAAAATTTAGCTTCCTAGCTCTTTAGGGGCCTTTATAATTGCGATTTATATGAAGTCGTTAAAAACTGGGGTAATTTTGGGACATTTTTCGAAAAATGTCCGATATGCCCGCATATATATCGGGTACTATTTATGCTAGCTACATAAGTTATACCTTGTTAGAAAGCTACAATCTCATGCCATCCAAATATAAAAAAATTTAGCTTCCTAGCTCTTTAGGGGCCTTTAGAATTGCGATTTATATGAAGTCGTTAAAAACTTGGGTAATTTTGGGACATTTTTCGAAAAATGTCCGATATGCCCGCATATATATCGGGTACTATTTATGCTAGCTACATAAGTTATACCTTGTTAGAAAGCTACAATCTCATGCCATCCAAATATAAAAAAATGTAGCTTCCTAGCTCTTTAGGGGCCTTTATAATTGCGATTTATATGAAGTCGTTAAAAACTGGGGTAATTTTGGGACATTTTTTGAAAAATGTCCGATATACCCGCATATATATCGGGTACTATTTATGCTAGCTACATAAGTTATACCTTGTTAGAAAGCTACAATCTCATGCCATCCAAATATAAAAAAATTTAGCTTCCTAGCTCTTTAGGGCCTTTTAAAATTGCGATTTATATGAAGTCGTTAAAAACTGGGGTAATTTTGGGACATTTTTTGAAAAATGTCCGATATACCCGCATATATATCGGGTACTATTTATGCTAGCTACATAAGTTATACCTTGTTAGAAAGCTACAATCTCATGTCATCCAAATATAAAAAAAATTTAGCTTCCTAGCTCTTTAGGGGCCTTTAGAATTGCGATTTATATGAAGTCGTTAAAAACTGGGGTAATTTTGGGACATTTTTCGAAAAATGTCCGATATGCCCGCATATATATCGGGTACTATTTATGCTAGCTACATAAGTTATACCTTGTTAGAAAGCTACAATCTCATGCCATCCAAATATAAAAAAATTTAGCTTCCTAGCTCTTTAGGGGCCTTTAGAATTGCGATTTATATGAAGTCGTTAAAAACTTGGGTAATTTTGGGACATTTTTCGAAAAATGTCCGATATGCCCGCATATATATCGGGTACTATTTATGCTAGCTACATAAGTTATACCTTGTTAGAAAGCTACAATCTCATGCCATCCAAATATAAAAAAATATAAAAAAATTTAGCTTCCTAGCTCTTTAGGGGCCTTTATAATTGCGATTTATATGAAGTCGTTAAAAACTGGGGTAATTTTGGGACATTTTTCGAAAAATGTCCGATATGCCCGCATATATATCGGGTACTATTTATGCTAGCTACATAAGTTATACCTTGTTAGAAAGCTACAATCTCATGCCATCCAAATATAAAAAAATTTAGCTTCCTAGCTCTTTAGGGGCCTTTATAATTGCGATTTATATGAAGTCGTTAAAAACTGGGGTAATTTTGGGACATTTTTTGAAAAATGTCCGATATACCCGCATATATATCGGGTACTATTTATGCTAGCTACATAAGTTATACCTTGTTAGAAAGCTACAATCTCATGCCATCCAAATATAAAAAAATTTAGCTTCCTAGCTCTTTAGGGCCTTTTAAAATTGCGATTTATATGAAGTCGTTAAAAACTGGGGTAATTTTGGGACATTTTTTGAAAAATGTCCGATATACCCGCATATATATCGGGTACTATTTATGCTAGCTACATAAGTTATACCTTGTTAGAAAGCTACAATCTCATGTCATCCAAATATAAAAAAATTTAGCTTCCTAGCTCTTTAGGGCCTTTTAAAATTGCGATTTATATGAAGTCGTTAAAAACTGGGGTAAT
Organism: Calliphora vicina; assembly: GCF_958450345.1. NCBI lineage: Eukaryota > Metazoa > Arthropoda > Insecta > Diptera > Calliphoridae > Calliphora > Calliphora vicina. The sequence goes on from NW_027052615.1 coordinate 22,613, forward strand.
TTTGGGACATTTTTTGAAAAATGTCCGATATACCCGCATATATATCGGGTACTATTTATGCTAGCTACATAAGTTATACCTTGTTAGAAAGCTACAATCTCATGCCATCCAAATATAAAAAAATGTAGCTTCCTAGCTCTTTAGGGGCCTTTATAATTGCGATTTATATGAAGTCGTTAAAAACTGGGGTAATTTTGGGACATTTTTTGAAAAATGTCCGATATACCCGCATATATATCGGGTACTATTTATGCTAGCTACATAAGTTATACCTTGTTAGAAAGCTACAATCTCATGCCATCCAAATATAAAAAAATTTAGCTTCCTAGCTCTTTAGGGGCCTTTAGAATTGCGATTTATATGAAGTCGTTAAAAACTTGGGTAATTTTGGGACATTTTTCGAAAAATGTCCGATATGCCCGCATATATATCGGGTACTATTTATGCTAGCTACATAAGTTATACCTTGTTAGAAAGCTACAATCTCATGCCATCCAAATATAAAAAAATTTAGCTTCCTAGCTCTTTAGGGGCCTTTATAATTGCGATTTATATGAAGTCGTTAAAAACTGGGGTAATTTTGGGACATTTTTTGAAAAATGTTCGATATACCCGCATATATATCGGGTACTATTTATGCTAGCTACATAAGTTATACCTTGTTAGAAAGCTACAATCTCATAAAAAAATTTAGCTTCCTAGCTCTTTAGGGGCCTTTATAATTGCGATTTATATGAAGTCGTTAAAAACTGGGGTAATTTTGGGACATTTTTTGAAAAATGTTCGATATACCCGCATATATATCGGGTACTATTTATGCTAGCTACATAAGTTATACCTTGTTAGAAAGCTACAATCTCATGTCATCCAAATATAAAAAAATTTAGCTTCCTAGCTCTTTAGGGGCCTTTATAATTGCGATTTATATGAAGTCGTTAAAAACTGGGGTAATTTTGGGACATTTTTTGAAAAATGTCCGATATACCCGCATATATATCGGGTACTATTTATGCTAGCTACATAAGTTATACCTTGTTAGAAAGCTACAATCTCATGCCATCCAAATATAAAAAAATTTAGCTTCCTAGCTCTTTAGGGGCCTTTAGAATTGCGATTTATATGAAGTCGTTAAAAACTTGGGTAATTTTGGGACATTTTTCGAAAAATGTCCGATATGCCCGCATATATATCGGGTACTATTTATGCTAGCTACATAAGTTATACCTTGTTAGAAAGCTACAATCTCATGCCATCCAAATATAAAAAAATTTAGCTTCCTAGCTCTTTAGGGGCCTTTATAATTGCGATTTATATGAAGTCGTTAAAAACTGGGGTAATTTTGGGACATTTTTTGAAAAATGTCCGATATGCCCGCATATATATCGGGTACTATTTATGCTAGCTACATAAGTTATACCTTGTTAGAAAGCTACAATCTCATGCCATCCAAATATAAAAAAATTTAGCTTCCTAGCTCTTTAGGGGCCTTTATAATTGCGATTTATATGAAGTCGTTAAAAACTGGGGTAATTTTGGGACATTTTTCGAAAAATGTCCGATATGCCCGCATATATATCGGGTACTATTTATGCTAGCTACATAAGTTATACCTTGTTAGAAAGCTACAATCTCATGCCATCCAAATATAAAAAAATTTAGCTTCCTAGCTCTTTAGGGGCCTTTAGAATTGCGATTTATATGAAGTCGTTAAAAACTTGGGTAATTTTGGGACATTTTTCGAAAAATGTCCGATATGCCCGCATATATATCGGGTACTATTTATGCTAGCTACATAAGTTATACCTTGTTAGAAAGCTACAATCTCATGCCATCCAAATATAAAAAAATGTAGCTTCCTAGCTCTTTAGGGGCCTTTATAATTGCGATTTATATGAAGTCGTTAAAAACTGGGGTAATTTTGGGACATTTTTTGAAAAATGTCCGATATACCCGCATATATATCGGGTACTATTTATGCTAGCTACATAAGTTATACCTTGTTAGAAAGCTACAATCTCATGCCATCCAAATATAAAAAAATTTAGCTTCCTAGCTCTTTAGGGCCTTTTAAAATTGCGATTTATATGAAGTCGTTAAAAACTGGGGTAATTTTGGGACATTTTTTGAAAAATGTCCGATATACCCGCATATATATCGGGTACTATTTATGCTAGCTACATAAGTTATACCTTGTTAGAAAGCTACAATCTCATGTCATCCAAATATAAAAAAAATTTAGCTTCCTAGCTCTTTAGGGGCCTTTAGAATTGCGATTTATATGAAGTCGTTAAAAACTTGGGTAATTTTGGGACATTTTTCGAAAAATGTCCGATATGCCCGCATATATATCGGGTACTATTTATGCTAGCTACATAAGTTATACCTTGTTAGAAAGCTACAATCTCATGCCATCCAAATATAAAAAAATTTAGCTTCCTAGCTCTTTAGGGGCCTTTATAATTGCGATTTATATGAAGTCGTTAAAAACTGGGGTAATTTTGGGACATTTTTCGAAAAATGTCCGATATGCCCGCATATATATCGGGTACTATTTATGCTAGCTACATAAGTTATACCTTGTTAGAAAGCTACAATCTCATGCCATCCAAATATAAAAAAATTTAGCTTCCTAGCTCTTTAGGGGCCTTTATAATTGCGATTTATATGAAGTCGTTAAAAACTGGGGTAATTTTGGGACATTTTTTGAAAAATGTCCGATATACCCGCATATATATCGGGTACTATTTATGCTAGCTACATAAGTTATACCTTGTTAGAAAGCTACAATCTCATGCCATCCAAATATAAAAAAATTTAGCTTCCTAGCTCTTTAGGGCCTTTTAAAATTGCGATTTATATGAAGTCGTTAAAAACTGGGGTAATTTTGGGACATTTTTTGAAAAATGTCCGATATACCCGCATATATATCGGGTACTATTTATGCTAGCTACATAAGTTATACCTTGTTAGAAAGCTACAATCTCATGTCATCCAAATATAAAAAAATTTAGCTTCCTAGCTCTTTAGGGCCTTTTAAAATTGCGATTTATATGAAGTCGTTAAAAACTGGGGTAATTTTGGGACATTTTTTGAAAAATGTCCGATATACCCGCATATATATCGGGTACTATTTATGCTAGCTACATAAGTTATACCTTGTTAGAAAGCTACAATCTCATGCCATCCAAATATAAAAAAATGTAGCTTCCTAGCTCTTTAGGGGCCTTTATAATTGCGATTTATATGAAGTCGTTAAAAACTGGGGTAATTTTGGGACATTTTTTGAAAAATGTCCGATATACCCGCATATATATCGGGTACTATTTATGCTAGCTACATAAGTTATACCTTGTTAGAAAGCTACAATCTCATGCCATCCAAATATAAAAAAATTTAGCTTCCTAGCTCTTTAGGGGCCTTTATAATTGCGATTTATATGAAGTCGTTAAAAACTTGGGTAATTTTGGGACATTTTTCGAAAAATGTCCGATATGCCCGCATATATATCGGGTACTATTTATGCTAGCTACATAAGTTATACCTTGTTAGAAAGCTACAATCTCATGCCATCCAAATATAAAAAAATTTAGCTTCCTAGCTCTTTAGGGGCCTTTATAATTGCGATTTATATGAAGTCGTTAAAAACTGGGGTAATTTTGGGACATTTTTTGAAAAATGTTCGATATACCCGCATATATATCGGGTACTATTTATGCTAGCTACATAAGTTATACCTTGTTAGAAAGCTACAATCTCATGTCATCCAAATATAAAAAAATTTAGCTTCCTAGCTCTTTAGGGGCCTTTATAATTGCGATTTATATGAAGTCGTTAAAAACTGGGGTAATTTTGGGACATTTTTTGAAAAATGTCCGATATACCCGCATATATATCGGGTACTATTTATGCTAGCTACATAAGTTATACCTTGTTAGAAAGCTACAATCTCATGCCATCCAAATATAAAAAAATTTAGCTTCCTAGCTCTTTAGGGGCCTTTAGAATTGCGATTTATATGAAGTCGTTAAAAACTTGGGTAATTTTGGGACATTTTTCGAAAAATGTCCGATATGCCCGCATATATATCGGGTACTATTTATGCTAGCTACATAAGTTATACCTTGTTAGAAAGCTACAATCTCATGCCATCCAAATATAAAAAAATTTAGCTTCCTAGCTCTTTAGGGGCCTTTATAATTGCGATTTATATGAAGTCGTTAAAAACTGGGGTAATTTTGGGACATTTTTTGAAAAATGTCCGATATGCCCGCATATATATCGGGTACTATTTATGCTAGCTACATAAGTTATACCTTGTTAGAAAGCTACAATCTCATGCCATCCAAATATAAAAAAATTTAGCTTCCTAGCTCTTTAGGGGCCTTTATAATTGCGATTTATATGAAGTCGTTAAAAACTGGGGTAATTTTGGGACATTTTTCGAAAAATGTCCGATATGCCCGCATATATATCGGGTACTATTTATGCTAGCTACATAAGTTATACCTTGTTAGAAAGCTACAATCTCATGCCATCCAAATATAAAAAAATTTAGCTTCCTAGCTCTTTAGGGGCCTTTAGAATTGCGATTTATATGAAGTCGTTAAAAACTTGGGTAATTTTGGGACATTTTTCGAAAAATGTCCGATATGCCCGCATATATATCGGGTACTATTTATGCTAGCTACATAAGTTATACCTTGTTAGAAAGCTACAATCTCATGCCATCCAAATATAAAAAAATGTAGCTTCCTAGCTCTTTAGGGGCCTTTATAATTGCGATTTATATGAAGTCGTTAAAAACTGGGGTAATTTTGGGACATTTTTTGAAAAATGTCCGATATACCCGCATATATATCGGGTACTATTTATGCTAGCTACATAAGTTATACCTTGTTAGAAAGCTACAATCTCATGCCATCCAAATATAAAAAAATTTAGCTTCCTAGCTCTTTAGGGCCTTTTAAAATTGCGATTTATATGAAGTCGTTAAAAACTGGGGTAATTTTGGGACATTTTTTGAAAAATGTCCGATATACCCGCATATATATCGGGTACTATTTATGCTAGCTACATAAGTTATACCTTGTTAGAAAGCTACAATCTCATGTCATCCAAATATAAAAAAAATTTAGCTTCCTAGCTCTTTAGGGGCCTTTAGAATTGCGATTTATATGAAGTCGTTAAAAACTTGGGTAATTTTGGGACATTTTTCGAAAAATGTGCGATATGCCCGCATATATATCGGGTACTATTTATGCTAGCTACATAAGTTATACCTTGTTAGAAAGCTACAATCTCATGCCATCCAAATATAAAAAAATTTAGCTTCCTAGCTCTTTAGGGGCCTTTATAATTGCGATTTATATGAAGTCGTTAAAAACTGGGGTAATTTTGGGACATTTTTCGAAAAATGTCCGATATGCCCGCATATATATCGGGTACTATTTATGCTAGCTACATAAGTTATACCTTGTTAGAAAGCTACAATCTCATGCCATCCAAATATAAAAAAATTTAGCTTCCTAGCTCTTTAGGGGCCTTTAGAATTGCGATTTATATGAAGTCGTTAAAAACTTGGGTAATTTTGGGACATTTTTCGAAAAATGTCCGATATGCCCGCATATATATCGGGTACTATTTATGCTAGCTACATAAGTTATACCTTGTTAGAAAGCTACAATCTCATGCCATCCAAATATAAAAAAATTTAGCTTCCTAGCTCTTTAGGGGCCTTTATAATTGCGATTTATATGAAGTCGTTAAAAACTGGGGTAATTTTGGGACATTTTTTGAAAAATGTCCGATATGCCCGCATATATATCGGGTACTATTTATGCTAGCTACATAAGTTATACCTTGTTAGAAAGCTACAATCTCATGCCATCCAAATATAAAAAAATTTAGCTTCCTAGCTCTTTAGGGGCCTTTATAATTGCGATTTATATGAAGTCGTTAAAAACTGGGGTAATTTTGGGACATTTTTCGAAAAATGTCCGATATGCCCGCATATATATCGGGTACTATTTATGCTAGCTACATAAGTTATACCTTGTTAGAAAGCTACAATCTCATGCCATCCAAATATAAAAAAATTTAGCTTCCTAGCTCTTTAGGGGCCTTTAGAATTGCGATTTATATGAAGTCGTTAAAAACTTGGGTAATTTTGGGACATTTTTCGAAAAATGTCCGATATGCCCGCATATATATCGGGTACTATTTATGCTAGCTACATAAGTTATACCTTGTTAGAAAGCTACAATCTCATGCCATCCAAATATAAAAAAATTTAGCTTCCTAGCTCTTTAGGGGCCTTTATAATTGCGATTTATATGAAGTCGTTAAAAACTGGGGTAATTTTGGGACATTTTTTGAAAAATGTCCGATATACCCGCATATATATCGGGTACTATTTATGCTAGCTACATAAGTTATACCTTGTTAGAAAGCTACAATCTCATGCCATCCAAATATAAAAAATTTAGCTTCCTAGCTCTTTAGGGCCTTTTAAAATTGCGATTTATATGAAGTCGTTAAAAACTGGGGTAATTTTGGGACATTTTTTGAAAAATGTCCGATATACCCGCATATATATCGGGTACTATTTATGCTAGCTACATAAGTTATACCTTGTTAGAAAGCTACAATCTCATGCCATCCAAATATAAAAAAATGTAGCTTCCTAGCTCTTTAGGGGCCTTTATAATTGCGATTTATATGAAGTCGTTAAAAACTGGGGTAATTTTGGGACATTTTTTGAAAAATGTCCGATATACCCGCATATATATCGGGTACTATTTATGCTAGCTACATAAGTTATACCTTGTTAGAAAGCTACAATCTCATGCCATCCAAATATAAAAAAATTTAGCTTCCTAGCTCTTTAGGGGCCTTTAGAATTGCGATTTATATGAAGTCGTTAAAAACTTGGGTAATTTTGGGACATTTTTCGAAAAATGTCCGATATGCCCGCATATATATCGGGTACTATTTATGCTAGCTACATAAGTTATACCTTGTTAGAAAGCTACAATCTCATGCCATCCAAATATAAAAAAATTTAGCTTCCTAGCTCTTTAGGGGCCTTTATAATTGCGATTTATATGAAGTCGTTAAAAACTGGGGTAATTTTGGGACATTTTTTGAAAAATGTCCGATATACCCGCATATATATCGGGTACTATTTATGCTAGCTACATAAGTTATACCTTGTTAGAAAGCCACAATCTCATGCCATCCAAATATAAAAAAATTTAGCTTCCTAGCTCTTTAGGGGCCTTTAGAATTGCGATTTATATGAAGTCGTTAAAAACTTGGGTAATTTTGGGACATTTTTCGAAAAATGTCCGATATGCCCGCATATATATCGGGTACTATTTATGCTAGCTACATAAGTTATACCTTGTTAGAAAGCTACAATCTCATGCCATCCAAATATAAAAAAATTTAGCTTCCTAGCTCTTTAGGGGCCTTTATAATTGCGATTTATATGAAGTCGTTAAAAACTGGCGTAATTTTGGGACATTTTTTGAAAAATGTCCGATATACCCGCATATATATCGGGTACTATTTATGCTAGCTACATAAGTTATACCTTGTTAGAAAGCTACAATCTCATGCCATCCAAATATAAAAAAATTTAGCTTCCTAGCTCTTTAGGGCCTTTTAAAATTGCGATTTATATGAAGTCGTTAAAAACTGGGGTAATTTTGGGACATTTTTTGAAAAATGTCCGATATACCCGCATATATATCGGGTACTATTTATGCTAGCTACATAAGTTATACCTTGTTAGAAAGCTACAATCTCATGTCATCCAAATATAAAAAAATTTAGCTTCCTAGCTCTTTAGGGCCTTTTAAAATTGCGATTTATATGAAGTCGTTAAAAACTGGGGTAATTTTGGGACATTTTTTGAAAAATGTCCGATATACCCGCATATATATCGGGTACTATTTATGCTAGCTACATAAGTTAGACCTTGTTAGAAAGCTACAATCTCATGCCATCCAAATATAAAAAAATGTAGCTTCCTAGCTCTTTAGGGGCCTTTATAATTGCGATTTATATGAAGTCGTTAAAAACTGGGGTAATTTTGGGACATTTTTTGAAAAATGTCCGATATACCCGCATATATATCGGGTACTATTTATGCTAGCTACATAAGTTATACCTTGTTAGAAAGCTACAATCTCATGCCATCCAAATATAAAAAAATTTAGCTTCCTAGCTTTATAGGGGCCTTTAGAATTGCGATTTATATGAAGTCGTTAAAAACTTGGGTAATTTTGGGACATTTTTCGAAAAATGTCCGATATGCCCGCATATATATCGGGTACTATTTATGCTAGCTACATAAGTTATACCTTGTTAGAAAGCTACAATCTCATGCCATCCAAATATAAAAAAATTTAGCTTCCTAGCTCTTTAGGGGCCTTTATAATTGCGATTTATATGAAGTCGTTAAAAACTGGGGTAATTTTGGGACATTTTTTGAAAAATGTCCGATATACCCGCATATATATCGGGTACTATTTATGCTAGCTACATAAGTTATACCTTGTTAGAAAGCTACAATCTCATGTCATCCAAATATAAAAAAAATTTAGCTTCCTAGCTCTTTAGGGGCCTTTAGAATTGCGATTTATATGAAGTCGTTAAAAACTTGGGTAATTTTGGGACATTTTTCGAAAAATGTGCGATATGCCCGCATATATATCGGGTACTATTTATGCTAGCTACATAAGTTATACCTTGTTAGAAAGCTACAATCTCATGCCATCCAAATATAAAAAAATTTAGCTTCCTAGCTCTTTAGGGGCCTTTATAATTGCGATTTATATGAAGTCGTTAAAAACTGGGGTAATTTTGGGACATTTTTCGAAAAATGTCCGATATGCCCGCATATATATCGGGTACTATTTATGCTAGCTACATAAGTTATACCTTGTTAGAAAGCTACAATCTCATGCCATCCAAATATAAAAAAATTTAGCTTCCTAGCTCTTTAGGGGCCTTTAGAATTGCGATTTATATGAAGTCGTTAAAAACTTGGGTAATTTTGGGACATTTTTCGAAAAATGTCCGATATGCCCGCATATATATCGGGTACTATTTATGCTAGCTACATAAGTTATACCTTGTTAGAAAGCTTTAGAATTGCGATTTATATGAAGTCGTTAAAAACTTGGGTAATTTTGGGACATTTTTCGAAAAATGTCCGATATGCCCGCATATATATCGGGTACTATTTATGCTAGCTACATAAGTTATACCTTGTTAGAAAGCTACAATCTCATGCCATCCAAATATAAAAAAATTTAGCTTCCTAGCTCTTTAGGGGCCTTTATAATTGCGATTTATATGAAGTCGTTAAAAACTGGGGTAATTTTGGGACATTTTTTGAAAAATGTCCGATATACCCGCATATATATCGGGTACTATTTATGCTAGCTACATAAGTTATACCTTGTTAGAAAGCCACAATCTCATGCCATCCAAATATAAAAAAATTTAGCTTCCTAGCTCTTTAGGGGCCTTTAGAATTGCGATTTATATGAAGTCGTTAAAAACTTGGGTAATTTTGGGACATTTTTCGAAAAATGTCCGATATGCCCGCATATATATCGGGTACTATTTATGCTAGCTACATAAGTTATACCTTGTTAGAAAGCTACAATCTCATGCCATCCAAATATAAAAAAATTTAGCTTCCTAGCTCTTTAGGGGCCTTTATAATTGCGATTTATATGAAGTCGTTAAAAACTGGCGTAATTTTGGGACATTTTTTGAAAAATGTCCGATATACCCGCATATATATCGGGTACTATTTATGCTAGCTACATAAGTTATACCTTGTTAGAAAGCTACAATCTCATGCCATCCAAATATAAAAAAATTTAGCTTCCTAGCTCTTTAGGGCCTTTTAAAATTGCGATTTATATGAAGTCGTTAAAAACTGGGGTAATTTTGGGACATTTTTTGAAAAATGTCCGATATACCCGCATATATATCGGGTACTATTTATGCTAGCTACATAAGTTATACCTTGTTAGAAAGCTACAATCTCATGTCATCCAAATATAAAAAAATTTAGCTTCCTAGCTCTTTAGGGCCTTTTAAAATTGCGATTTATATGAAGTCGTTAAAAACTGGGGTAATTTTGGGACATTTTTTGAAAAATGTCCGATATACCCGCATATATATCGGGTACTATTTATGCTAGCTACATAAGTTAGACCTTGTTAGAAAGCTACAATCTCATGCCATCCAAATATAAAAAAATGTAGCTTCCTAGCTCTTTAGGGGCCTTTATAATTGCGATTTATATGAAGTCGTTAAAAACTGGGGTAATTTTGGGACATTTTTTGAAAAATGTCCGATATACCCGCATATATATCGGGTACTATTTATGCTAGCTACATAAGTTATACCTTGTTAGAAAGCTACAATCTCATGCCATCCAAATATAAAAAAATTTAGCTTCCTAGCTTTATAGGGGCCTTTAGAATTGCGATTTATATGAAGTCGTTAAAAACTTGGGTAATTTTGGGACATTTTTCGAAAAATGTCCGATATGCCCGCATATATATCGGGTACTATTTATGCTAGCTACATAAGTTATACCTTGTTAGAAAGCTACAATCTCATGCCATCCAAATATAAAAAAATTTAGCTTCCTAGCTCTTTAGGGGCCTTTATAATTGCGATTTATATGAAGTCGTTAAAAACTGGGGTAATTTTGGGACATTTTTTGAAAAATGTCCGATATACCCGCATATATATCGGGTACTATTTATGCTAGCTACATAAGTTATACCTTGTTAGAAAGCTACAATCTCATGTCATCCAAATATAAAAAAAATTTAGCTTCCTAGCTCTTTAGGGGCCTTTAGAATTGCGATTTATATGAAGTCGTTAAAAACTTGGGTAATTTTGGGACATTTTTCGAAAAATGTGCGATATGCCCGCATATATATCGGGTACTATTTATGCTAGCTACATAAGTTATACCTTGTTAGAAAGCTACAATCTCATGCCATCCAAATATAAAAAAATTTAGCTTCCTAGCTCTTTAGGGGCCTTTATAATTGCGATTTATATGAAGTCGTTAAAAACTGGGGTAATTTTGGGACATTTTTCGAAAAATGTCCGATATGCCCGCATATATATCGGGTACTATTTATGCTAGCTACATAAGTTATACCTTGTTAGAAAGCTACAATCTCATGCCATCCAAATATAAAAAAATTTAGCTTCCTAGCTCTTTAGGGGCCTTTAGAATTGCGATTTATATGAAGTCGTTAAAAACTTGGGTAATTTTGGGACATTTTTCGAAAAATGTCCGATATGCCCGCATATATATCGGGTACTATTTATGCTAGCTACATAAGTTATACCTTGTTAGAAAGCTACAATCTCATGCCATCCAAATATAAAAAAATTTAGCTTCCTAGCTCTTTAGGGGCCTTTATAATTGCGATTTATATGAAGTCGTTAAAAACTGGGGTAATTTTGGGACATTTTTTGAAAAATGTCCGATATGCCCGCATATATATCGGGTACTATTTATGCTAGCTACATAAGTTATACCTTGTTAGAAAGCTACAATCTCATGCCATCCAAATATAAAAAAATTTAGCTTCCTAGCTCTTTAGGGGCCTTTATAATTGCGATTTATATGAAGTCGTTAAAAACTGGGGTAATTTTGGGACATTTTTCGAAAAATGTCCGATATGCCCGCATATATATCGGGTACTATTTATGCTAGCTACATAAGTTATACCTTGTTAGAAAGCTACAATCTCATGCCATCCAAATATAAAAAAATTTAGCTTCCTAGCTCTTTAGGGGCCTTTAGAATTGCGATTTATATGAAGTCGTTAAAAACTTGGGTAATTTTGGGACATTTTTCGAAAAATGTCCGATATGCCCGCATATATATCGGGTACTATTTATGCTAGCTACATAAGTTATACCTTGTTAGAAAGCTACAATCTCATGCCATCCAAATATAAAAAAATTTAGCTTCCTAGCTCTTTAGGGGCCTTTATAATTGCGATTTATATGAAGTCGTTAAAAACTGGGGTAATTTTGGGACATTTTTTGAAAAATGTCCGATATACCCGCATATATATCGGGTACTATTTATGCTAGCTACATAAGTTATACCTTGTTAGAAAGCTACAATCTCATGCCATCCAAATATAAAAAAATTTAGCTTCCTAGCTCTTTAGGGCCTTTTAAAATTGCGATTTATATGAAGTCGTTAAAAACTGGGGTAATTTTGGGACATTTTTTGAAAAATGTCCGATATACCCGCATATATATCGGGTACTATTTATGCTAGCTACATAAGTTATACCTTGTTAGAAAGCTACAATCTCATGTCATCCAAATATAAAAAAATTTAGCTTCCTAGCTCTTTAGGGCCTTTTAAAATTGCGATTTATATGAAGTCGTTAAAAACTGGGGTAATTTTGGGACATTTTTTGAAAAATGTCCGATATACCCGCATATATATCGGGTACTATTTATGCTAGCTACATAAGTTAGACCTTGTTAGAAAGCTACAATCTCATGCCATCCAAATATAAAAAAATGTAGCTTCCTAGCTCTTTAGGGGCCTTTATAATTGCGATTTATATGAAGTCGTTAAAAACTGGGGTAATTTTGGGACATTTTTTGAAAAATGTCCGATATACCCGCATATATATCGGGTACTATTTATGCTAGCTACATAAGTTATACCTTGTTAGAAAGCTACAATCTCATGCCATCCAAATATAAAAAAATTTAGCTTCCTAGCTTTATAGGGGCCTTTAGAATTGCGATTTATATGAAGTCGTTAAAAACTTGGGTAATTTTGGGACATTTTTCGAAAAATGTCCGATATGCCCGCATATATATCGGGTACTATTTATGCTAGCTACATAAGTTATACCTTGTTAGAAAGCTACAATCTCATGCCATCCAAATATAAAAAAATTTAGCTTCCTAGCTCTTTAGGGGCCTTTATAATTGCGATTTATATGAAGTCGTTAAAAACTGGGGTAATTTTGGGACATTTTTTGAAAAATGTCCGATATACCCGCATATATATCGGGTACTATTTATGCTAGCTACATAAGTTATACCTTGTTAGAAAGCTACAATCTCATGTCATCCAAATATAAAAAAAATTTAGCTTCCTAGCTCTTTAGGGGCCTTTAGAATTGCGATTTATATGAAGTCGTTAAAAACTTGGGTAATTTTGGGACATTTTTCGAAAAATGTGCGATATGCCCGCATATATATCGGGTACTATTTATGCTAGCTACATAAGTTATACCTTGTTAGAAAGCTACAATCTCATGCCATCCAAATATAAAAAAATTTAGCTTCCTAGCTCTTTAGGGGCCTTTATAATTGCGATTTATATGAAGTCGTTAAAAACTGGGGTAATTTTGGGACATTTTTCGAAAAATGTCCGATATGCCCGCATATATATCGGGTACTATTTATGCTAGCTACATAAGTTATACCTTGTTAGAAAGCTACAATCTCATGCCATCCAAATATAAAAAAATTTAGCTTCCTAGCTCTTTAGGGGCCTTTAGAATTGCGATTTATATGAAGTCGTTAAAAACTTGGGTAATTTTGGGACATTTTTCGAAAAATGTCCGATATGCCCGCATATATATCGGGTACTATTTATGCTAGCTACATAAGTTATACCTTGTTAGAAAGCTACAATCTCATGCCATCCAAATATAAAAAAATTTAGCTTCCTAGCTCTTTAGGGGCCTTTATAATTGCGATTTATATGAAGTCGTTAAAAACTGGGGTAATTTTGGGACATTTTTTGAAAAATGTCCGATATGCCCGCATATATATCGGGTACTATTTATGCTAGCTACATAAGTTATACCTTGTTAGAAAGCTACAATCTCATGCCATCCAAATATAAAAAAATTTAGCTTCCTAGCTCTTTAGGGGCCTTTATAATTGCGATTTATATGAAGTCGTTAAAAACTGGGGTAATTTTGGGACATTTTTCGAAAAATGTCCGATATGCCCGCATATATATCGGGTACTATTTATGCTAGCTACATAAGTTATACCTTGTTAGAAAGCTACAATCTCATGCCATCCAAATATAAAAAAATTTAGCTTCCTAGCTCTTTAGGGGCCTTTAGAATTGCGATTTATATGAAGTCGTTAAAAACTTGGGTAATTTTGGGACATTTTTCGAAAAATGTCCGATATGCCCGCATATATATCGGGTACTATTTATGCTAGCTACATAAGTTATACCTTGTTAGAAAGCTACAATCTCATGCCATCCAAATATAAAAAAATTTAGCTTCCTAGCTCTTTAGGGGCCTTTATAATTGCGATTTATATGAAGTCGTTAAAAACTGGGGTAATTTTGGGACATTTTTTGAAAAATGTCCGATATGCCCGCATATATATCGGGTACTATTTATGCTAGCTACATAAGTTATACCTTGTTAGAAAGCTACAATCTCATGCCATCCAAATATAAAAAAATTTAGCTTCCTAGCTCTTTAGGGGCCTTTATAATTGCGATTTATATGAAGTCGTTAAAAACTGGGGTAATTTTGGGACATTTTTCGAAAAATGTCCGATATGCCCGCATATATATCGGGTACTATTTATGCTAGCTACATAAGTTATACCTTGTTAGAAAGCTACAATCTCATGCCATCCAAATATAAAAAAATTTAGCTTCCTAGCTCTTTAGGGGCCTTTAGAATTGCGATTTATATGAAGTCGTTAAAAACTTGGGTAATTTTGGGACATTTTTCGAAAAATGTCCGATATGCCCGCATATATATCGGGTACTATTTATGCTAGCTACATAAGTTATACCTTGTTAGAAAGCTACAATCTCATGCCATCCAAATATAAAAAAATTTAGCTTCCTAGCTCTTTAGGGGCCTTTATAATTGCGATTTATATGAAGTCGTTAAAAACTGGGGTAATTTTGGGACATTTTTTGAAAAATGTCCGATATACCCGCATATATATCGGGTACTATTTATGCTAGCTACATAAGTTATACCTTGTTAGAAAGCTACAATCTCATGCCATCCAAATATAAAAAAATTTAGCTTCCTAGCTCTTTAGGGCCTTTTAAAATTGCGATTTATATGAAGTCGTTAAAAACTGGGGTAATTTTGGGACATTTTTTGAAAAATGTCCGATATACCCGCATATATATCGGGTACTATTTATGCTAGCTACATAAGTTATACCTTGTTAGAAAGCTACAATCTCATGTCATCCAAATATAAAAAAATTTAGCTTCCTAGCTCTTTAGGGCCTTTTAAAATTGCGATTTATATGAAGTCGTTAAAAACTGGGGTAATTTTGGGACATTTTTTGAAAAATGTCCGATATACCCGCATATATATCGGGTACTATTTATGCTAGCTACATAAGTTATACCTTGTTAGAAAGCTACAATCTCATGCCATCCAAATATAAAAAAATGTAGCTTCCTAGCTCTTTAGGGGCCTTTATAATTGCGATTTATATGAAGTCGTTAAAAACTGGGGTAATTTTGGGACATTTTTTGAAAAATGTCCGATATACCCGCATATATATCGGGTACTATTTATGCTAGCTACATAAGTTATACCTTGTTAGAAAGCTACAATCTCATGCCATCCAAATATAAAAAAATTTAGCTTCCTAGCTCTTTAGGGGCCTTTAGAATTGCGATTTATATGAAGTCGTTAAAAACTTGGGTAATTTTGGGACATTTTTCGAAAAATGTCCGATATGCCCGCATATATATCGGGTACTATTTATGCTAGCTACATAAGTTATACCTTGTTAGAAAGCTACAATCTCATGCCATCCAAATATAAAAAAATTTAGCTTCCTAGCTCTTTAGGGGCCTTTATAATTGCGATTTATATGAAGTCGTTAAAAACTGGGGTAATTTTGGGACATTTTTTGAAAAATGTCCGATATACCCGCATATATATCGGGTACTATTTATGCTAGCTACATAAGTTATACCTTGTTAGAAAGCCACAATCTCATGCCATCCAAATATAAAAAAATTTAGCTTCCTAGCTCTTTAGGGGCCTTTAGAATTGCGATTTATATGAAGTCGTTAAAAACTTGGGTAATTTTGGGACATTTTTCGAAAAATGTCCGATATGCCCGCATATATATCGGGTACTATTTATGCTAGCTACATAAGTTATACCTTGTTAGAAAGCTACAATCTCATGCCATCCAAATATAAAAAAATTTAGCTTCCTAGCTCTTTAGGGGCCTTTATAATTGCGATTTATATGAAGTCGTTAAAAACTGGCGTAATTTTGGGACATTTTTTGAAAAATGTCCGATATACCCGCATATATATCGGGTACTATTTATGCTAGCTACATAAGTTATACCTTGTTAGAAAGCTACAATCTCATGCCATCCAAATATAAAAAAATTTAGCTTCCTAGCTCTTTAGGGCCTTTTAAAATTGCGATTTATATGAAGTCGTTAAAAACTGGGGTAATTTTGGGACATTTTTTGAAAAATGTCCGATATACCCGCATATATATCGGGTACTATTTATGCTAGCTACATAAGTTATACCTTGTTAGAAAGCTACAATCTCATGTCATCCAAATATAAAAAAATGTAGCTTCCTAGCTCTTTAGGGGCCTTTATAATTGCGATTTATATGAAGTCGTTAAAAACTGGGGTAATTTTGGGACATTTTTTGAAAAATGTCCGATATACCCGCATATATATCGGGTACTATTTATGCTAGCTACATAAGTTATACCTTGTTAGAAAGCTACAATCTCATGCCATCCAAATATAAAAAAATTTAGCTTCCTAGCTTTATAGGGGCCTTTAGAATTGCGATTTATATGAAGTCGTTAAAAACTTGGGTAATTTTGGGACATTTTTCGAAAAATGTCCGATATGCCCGCATATATATCGGGTACTATTTATGCTAGCTACATAAGTTATACCTTGTTAGAAAGCTACAATCTCATGCCATCCAAATATAAAAAAATTTAGCTTCCTAGCTCTTTAGGGGCCTTTATAATTGCGATTTATATGAAGTCGTTAAAAACTGGGGTAATTTTGGGACATTTTTTGAAAAATGTCCGATATACCCGCATATATATCGGGTACTATTTATGCTAGCTACATAAGTTATACCTTGTTAGAAAGCTACAATCTCATGCCATCCAAATATAAAAAAATTTAGCTTCCTAGCTCTTTAGGGCCTTTTAAAATTGCGATTTATATGAAGTCGTTAAAAACTGGGGTAATTTTGGGACATTTTTTGAAAAATGTCCGATATACCCGCATATATATCGGGTACTATTTATGCTAGCTACATAAGTTATACCTTGTTAGAAAGCTACAATCTCATGTCATCCAAATATAAAAAAATTTAGCTTCCTAGCTCTTTAGGGCCTTTTAAAATTGCGATTTATATGAAGTCGTTAAAAACTGGGGTAATTTTGGGACATTTTTCGAAAAATGTCCGATATGCCCGCATATATATCGGGTACTATTTATGCTAGCTACATAAGTTATACCTTGTTAGAAAGCTACAATCTCATGCCATCCAAATATAAAAAAATTTAGCTTCCTAGCTCTTTAGGGGCCTTTATAATTGCGATTTATATGAAGTCGTTAAAAACTGGCGTAATTTTGGGACATTTTTTGAAAAATGTCCGATATACCCGCATATATATCGGGTACTATTTATGCTAGCTACATAAGTTATACCTTGTTAGAAAGCTACAATCTCATGCCATCCAAATATAAAAAAATTTAGCTTCCTAGCTCTTTAGGGCCTTTTAAAATTGCGATTTATATGAAGTCGTTAAAAACTGGGGTAATTTTGGGACATTTTTTGAAAAATGTCCGATATACCCGCATATATATCGGGTACTATTTATGCTAGCTACATAAGTTATACCTTGTTAGAAAGCTACAATCTCATGTCATCCAAATATAAAAAAAATTTAGCTTCCTAGCTCTTTAGGGCCTTTTAAAATTGCGATTTATATGAAGTCGTTAAAAACTGGGGTAATTTTGGGACATTTTTTGAAAAATGTCCGATATACCCGCATATATATCGGGTACTATTTATGCTAGCTACATAAGTTATACCTTGTTAGAAAGCTACAATCTCATGCCATCCAAATATAAAAAAATGTAGCTTCCTAGCTCTTTAGGGGCCTTTATAATTGCGATTTATATGAAGTCGTTAAAAACTTGGGTAATTTTGGGACATTTTTTGAAAAATGTCCGATATACCCGCATATATATCGGGTACTATTTGTGCTAGCTACATAAGTTATACCTTGTTAGAAAGCTACAATCTCATGCCATCCAAATATAAAAAAATTTAGCTTCCTAGCTCTTTAGGGGCCTTTAGAATTGCGATTTATATGAAGTCGTTAAAAACTTGGGTAATTTTGGGACATTTTTCGAAAAATGTCCGATATGCCTTGTTAGAAAGCTACAATCTCATGCCATCCAAATATAAAAAAATTTAGCTTCCTAGCTCTTTAGGGGCCTTTATAATTGCGATTTATATGAAGTCGTTAAAAACTGGCGTAATTTTGGGACATTTTTTGAAAAATGTCCGATATACCCGCATATATATCGGGTACTATTTATGCTAGCTACATAAGTTATACCTTGTTAGAAAGCTACAATCTCATGCCATCCAAATATAAAAAAATTTAGCTTCCTAGCTCTTTAGGGGCCTTTAGAATTGCGATTTATATGAAGTCGTTAAAAACTTGGGTAATTTTGGGACATTTTTCGAAAAATGTCCGATATGCCCGCATATATATCGGGTACTATTTATGCTAGCTACATAAGTTATACCTTGTTAGAAAGCTACAATCTCATGCCATCCAAATATAAAAAAATTTAGCTTCCTAGCTCTTTAGGGGCCTTTATAATTGCGATTTATATGAAGTCGTTAAAAACTGGGGTAATTTTGGGACATTTTTTGAAAAATGTCCGATATACCCGCATATATATCGGGTACTATTTATGCTAGCTACATAAGTTATACCTTGTTAGAAAGCTACAATCTCATGCCATCCAAATATAAAAAAATTTAGCTTCCTAGCTCTTTAGGGGCCTTTATAATTGCGATTTATATGAAGTCGTTAAAAACTGGGGTAATTTTGGGACATTTTTTCGAAAAATGTCCGATATGCCCGCATATATATCGGGTACTATTTATGCTAGCTACATAAGTTATACCTTGTTAGAAAGCTACAATCTCATGCCATCCAAATATAAAAAAATTTAGCTTCCTAGCTCTTTAGGGGCCTTTAGAATTGCGATTTATATGAAGTCGTTAAAAACTTGGGTAATTTTGGGACATTTTTCGAAAAATGTCCGATATGCCCGCATATATATCGGGTACTATTTATGCTAGCTACATAAGTTATACCTTGTTAGAAAGCTACAATCTCATGCCATCCAAATATAAAAAAATTTAGCTTCCTAGCTCTTTAGGGGCCTTTATAATTGCGATTTATATGAAGTCGTTAAAAACTTGGGTAATTTTGGGACATTTTTCGAAAAACGTCCGATATGCCCGCATATATATCGGGTACTATTTATGCTAGCTACATAAGTTATACCTTGTTAGAAAGCTACAATCTCATGCCATCCAAATATAAAAAAATTTAGCTTCCTAGCTCTTTAGGGGCCTTTATAATTGCGATTTATATGAAGTCGTTAAAAACTGGGGTAATTTTGGGACATTTTTTGAAAAATGTCCGATATGCCCGCATATATATCGGGTACTATTTATGCTAGCTACATAAGTTATACCTTGTTAGAAAGCTACAATCTCATGCCATCCAAATATAAAAAAATTTAGCTTCCTAGCTCTTTAGGGGCCTTTATAATTGCGATTTATATGAAGTCGTTAAAAACTGGGTAATTTTGGGACATTTTTCGAAAAATGTCCGATATGCCCGCATATATATCGGGTACTATTTATGCTAGCTACATAAGTTATACCTTGTTAGAAAGCTACAATCTCATGCCATCCAAATATAAAAAAATTTAGCTTCCTAGCTCTTTAGGGGCCTTTAGAATTGCGATTTATATGAAGTCGTTAAAAACTTGGGTAATTTTGGGACATTTTTCGAAAAATGTCCGATATGCCCGCATATATATCGGGTACTATTTATGCTAGCTACATAAGTTATACCTTGTTAGAAAGCTACAATCTCATGCCATCCAAATATAAAAAAATTTAGCTTCCTAGCTCTTTAGGGGCCTTTATAATTGCGATTTATATGAAGTCGTTAAAAACTGGGGTAATTTTGGGACATTTTTTGAAAAATGTCCGATATACCCGCATATATATCGGGTACTATTTATGCTAGCTACATAAGTTATACCTTGTTAGAAAGCTACAATCTCATGCCATCCAAATATAAAAAAATTTAGCTTCCTAGCTCTTTAGGGCCTTTTAAAATTGCGATTTATATGAAGTCGTTAAAAACTGGGGTAATTTTGGGACATTTTTTGAAAAATGTCCGATATACCCGCATATATATCGGGTACTATTTATGCTAGCTACATAAGTTATACCTTGTTAGAAAGCTACAATCTCATGTCATCCAAATATAAAAAAATTTAGCTTCCTAGCTCTTTAGGGGCCTTTAGAATTGCGATTTATATGAAGTCGTTAAAAACTTGGGTAATTTTGGGACATTTTTCGAAAAATGTCCGATATGCCCGCATATATATCGGGTACTATTTATGCTAGCTACATAAGTTATACCTTGTTAGAAAGCTACAATCTCATGCCATCCAAATATAAAAAAATTTAGCTTCCTAGCTCTTTAGGGGCCTTTATAATTGCGATTTATATGAAGTCGTTAAAACTGGGGTAATTTTGGGACATTTTTCGAAAAATGTCCGATATGCCCGCATATATATCGGGTACTATTTATGCTAGCTACATAAGTTATACCTTGTTAGAAAGCTACAATCTCATGCCATCCAAATATAAAAAAATTTAGCTTCCTAGCTCTTTAGGGGCCTTTAGAATTGCGATTTATATGAAGTCGTTAAAAACTTGGGTAATTTTGGGACATTTTCGAAAAATGTCCGATATGCCCGCATATATATCGGGTACTATTTATGCTAGCTACATAAGTTATACCTTGTTAGAAAGCTACAATCTCATGCCATCCAAATATAAAAAAATTTAGCTTCCTAGCTCTTTAGGGGCCTTTATAATTGCGATTTATATGAAGTCGTTAAAAACTGGGGTAATTTTGGGACATTTTTGAAAAATGTCCGATATACCCGCATATATATCGGGTACTATTTATGCTAGCTACATAAGTTATACCTTGTTAGAAAGCTACAATCTCATGCCATCCAAATATAAAAAAATTTAGCTTCCTAGCTCTTTAGGGCCTTTTAAAATTGCGATTTATATGAAGTCGTTAAAAACTGGGGTAATTTTGGGACATTTTTTGAAAAATGTCCGATATACCCGCATATATATCGGGTACTATTTATGCTAGCTACATAAGTTATACCTTGTTAGAAAGCTACAATCTCATGTCATCCAAATATAAAAAAATTAGCTTCCTAGCTCTTTAGGGGCCTTTAGAATTGCGATTTATATGAAGTCGTTAAAAACTTGGGTAATTTTGGGACATTTTTCGAAAAATGTCCGATATGCCCGCATATATATCGGGTACTATTTATGCTAGCTACATAAGTTATA
The DNA here is from genome assembly GCF_958450345.1 of Calliphora vicina. Lineage (NCBI taxonomy): Eukaryota > Metazoa > Arthropoda > Insecta > Diptera > Calliphoridae > Calliphora > Calliphora vicina. The sequence continues at coordinate 44,385 of NW_027052615.1, forward strand.
CCTTGTTAGAAAGCTACAATCTCATGCCATCCAAATATAAAAAAATTTAGCTTCCTAGCTCTTTAGGGGCCTTTATAATTGCGATTTATATGAAGTCGTTAAAAACTGGGGTAATTTTGGGACATTTTTCGAAAATGTCCGATATGCCCGCATATATATCGGGTACTATTTATGCTAGCTACATAAGTTATACCTTGTTAGAAAGCTACAATCTCATGTCATCCAAATATAAAAAAATTTAGCTTCCTAGCTCTTTAGGGCCTTTAAAATTGCGATTTATATGAAGTCGTTAAAAACTGGGGTAATTTTGGGACATTTTTGAAAAATGTCCGATATACCCGCATATATATCGGGTACTATTTATGCTAGCTACATAAGTTATACCTTGTTAGAAAGCTACAATCTCATGCCATCCAAATATAAAAAATTTAGCTTCCTAGCTCTTTAGGGGCCTTTATAATTGCGATTTATATGAAGTCGTTAAAAACTGGGGTAATTTTGGGACATTTTTCGAAAAATGTCCGATATGCCCGCATATATATCGGGTACTATTTATGCTAGCTACATAAGTTATACCTTGTTAGAAAGCTACAATCTCATGCCATCCAAATATAAAAAAATTTAGCTTCCTAGCTCTTTAGGGGCCTTTAGAATTGCGATTTATATGAAGTCGTTAAAAACTTGGGTAATTTTGGGACATTTTTCGAAAAATGTCCGATATGCCCGCATATATATCGGGTACTATTTATGCTAGCTACATAAGTTATACCTTGTTAGAAAGCTACAATCTCATGCCATCCAAATATAAAAAATTTAGCTTCCTAGCTCTTTAGGGCCTTTTAAATTGCGATTTATATGAAGTCGTTAAAAACTGGGTAATTTTGGGACATTTTTTGAAAAATGTCCGATATACCCGCATATATATCGGGTACTATTTATGCTAGCTACATAAGTTATACCTTGTTAGAAAGCTACAATCTCATGTCATCCAAATATAAAAAAATTTAGCTTCCTAGCTCTTTAGGGCCTTTTAAAATTGCGATTTATATGAAGTCGTTAAAAACTGGGGTAATTTTGGGACATTTTTTGAAAAATGTCCGATATACCCGCATATATATCGGGTACTATTTATGCTAGCTACATAAGTTATACCTTGTTAGAAAGCTACAATCTCATGCCATCCAAATATAAAAAAATGTAGCTTCCTAGCTCTTTAGGGGCCTTTATAATTGCGATTTATATGAAGTCGTTAAAAACTGGGGTAATTTTGGGACATTTTTTGAAAAATGTCCGATATACCCGCATATATATCGGGTACTATTTATGCTAGCTACATAAGTTATACCTTGTTAGAAAGCTACAATCTCATGCCATCCAAATATAAAAAAATTTAGCTTCCTAGCTCTTTAGGGGCCTTTAGAATTGCGATTTATATGAAGTCGTTAAAAACTTGGGTAATTTTGGGACATTTTTCGAAAAATGTCCGATATGCCCGCATATATATCGGGTACTATTTATGCTAGCTACATAAGTTATACCTTGTTAGAAAGCTACAATCTCATGCCATCCAAATATAAAAAAATTTAGCTTCCTAGCTCTTTAGGGGCCTTTATAATTGCGATTTATATGAAGTCGTTAAAAACTGGGTAATTTTGGGACATTTTTGAAAATGTCCGATATACCCGCATATATATCGGGTACTATTTATGCTAGCTACATAAGTTATACCTTGTTAGAAAGCTACAATCTCATGCCATCCAAATATAAAAAAATTTAGCTTCCTAGCTCTTTAGGGGCCTTTAGAATTGCGATTTATATGAAGTCGTTAAAAACTTGGGTAATTTTGGGACATTTTTCGAAAAATGTCCGATATGCCCGCATATATATCGGGTACTATTTATGCTAGCTACATAAGTTATACCTTGTTAGAAAGCTACAATCTCATGCCATCCAAATATAAAAAAATTTATCTTCCTAGCTCTTTAGGGGCCTTTATAATTGCGATTTATATGAAGTCGTTAAAAACTGGCGTAATTTTGGGACATTTTTTGAAAAATGTCCGATATACCCGCATATATATCGGGTACTATTTATGCTAGCTACATAAGTTATACCTTGTTAGAAAGCTACAATCTCATGGCATCCAAATATAAAAAAATTTAGCTTCCTAGCTCTTTAGGGCCTTTTAAATTGCGATTTATATGAAGTCGTTAAAAACTGGGGTAATTTTGGGACATTTTTTGAAAAATGTCCGATATACCCGCATATATATCGGGTACTATTTATGCTAGCTACATAAGTTATACCTTGTTAGAAAGCTACAATCTCATGTCATCCAAATATAAAAAAATTTAGCTTCCTAGCTCTTTAGGGCCTTTTAAAATTGCGATTTATATGAAGTCGTTAAAAACTGGGGTAATTTTGGGACATTTTTGAAAAATGTCCGATATACCCGCATATATATCGGGTACTATTTATGCTAGCTACATAAGTTAGACCTTGTTAGAAAGCTACAATCTCATGCCATCCAAATATAAAAAAATTTAGCTTCCTAGCTCTTTAGGGGCCTTTATAATTGCGATTTATATGAAGTCGTTAAAAACTGGGGTAATTTTGGGACATTTTTTGAAAAATGTCCGATATACCCGCATATATATCGGGTACTATTTATGCTAGCTACATAAGTTATACCTTGTTAGAAAGCTACAATCTCATGCCATCCAAATATAAAAAAATTTAGCTTCCTAGCTCTTTAGGGGCCTTTATAATTGCGATTTATATGAAGTCGTTAAAAACTGGGGTAATTTTGGGACATTTTTCGAAAAATGTCCGATATGCCCGCATATATATCGGGTACTATTTATGCTAGCTACATAAGTTATACCTTGTTAGAAAGCTACAATCTCATGCCATCCAAATATAAAAAAATTTAGCTTCCTAGCTCTTTAGGGCCTTTAGAATTGCGATTTATATGAAGTCGTTAAAAACTTGGGTAATTTTGGGACATTTTTCGAAAAATGTCCGATATGACCGCATATATATCGGGTACTATTTATGCTAGCTACATAAGTTATACCTTGTTAGAAAGCTACAATCTCATGCCATCCAAATATAAAAAAATTTAGCTTCCTAGCTCTTTAGGGGCCTTTATAATTGCGATTTATATGAAGTCGTTAAAAACTGGGGTAATTTTGGGACATTTTTTGAAAAATGTCCGATATGCCCGCATATATATCGGGTACTATTTATGCTAGCTACATAAGTTATACCTTGTTAGAAAGCTACAATCTCATGCCATCCAAATATAAAAAAATTTAGCTTCCTAGCTCTTTAGGGGCCTTTATAATTGCGATTTATATGAAGTCGTTAAAAACTGGGGTAATTTTGGGACATTTTTCGAAAAATGTCCGATATGCCCGCATATATATCGGGTACTATTTATGCTAGCTACATACGTTATACCTTGTTAGAAAGCTACAATCTCATGCCATCCAAATATAAAAAAATTTAGCTTCCTAGCTCTTTAGGGGCCTTTAGAATTGCGATTTATATGAAGTCGTTAAAAACTGGGTAATTTTGGGACATTTTTCGAAAAATGTCCGATATGCCCGCATATATATCGGGTACTATTTATGCTAGCTACATAAGTTATACCTTGTTAGAAAGCTACAATCTCATGCCATCCAAATATAAAAAAATTTAGCTTCCTAGCTCTTTAGGGGCCTTTATAATTGCGATTTATATGAAGTCGTTAAAAACTGGGGTAATTTTGGGACATTTTTGAAAAATGTCCGATATACCCGCATATATATCGGGTACTATTTATGCTAGCTACATAAGTTATACCTTGTTAGAAAGCTACAATCTCATGCCATCCAAATATAAAAAAATTTAGCTTCCTAGCTCTTTAGGGCCTTTTAAAATTGCGATTTATATGAAGTCGTTAAAAACTGGGGTAATTTTGGGACATTTTTTGAAAAATGTCCGATATACCCGCATATATATCGGGTACTATTTATGCTAGCTACATAAGTTATACCTTGTTAGAAAGCTACAATCTCATGTCATCCAAATATAAAAAAATTTAGCTTCCTAGCTCTTTAGGGCCTTTTAAATTGCGATTTATATGAAGTCGTTAAAAACTGGGGTAATTTTGGGACATTTTTTGAAAAATGTCCGATATACCCGCATATATATCGGGTACTATTTATGCTAGCTACATAAGTTATACCTTGTTAGAAAGCTACAATCTCATGCCATCCAAATATAAAAAAATTTAGCTTCCTAGCTCTTTAGGGGCCTTTAGAATTGCGATTTATATGAAGTCGTTAAAAACTTGGGTAATTTTGGGACATTTTTCGAAAAATGTCCGATATGCCCGCATATATATCGGGTACTATTTATGCTAGCTACATAAGTTATACCTTGTTAGAAAGCTACAATCTCATGCCATCCAAATATAAAAAAATTTAGCTTCCTAGCTCTTTAGGGGCCTTTATAATTGCGATTTATATGAAGTCGTTAAAAACTGGGGTAATTTTGGGACATTTTTTGAAAAATGTCCGATATACCCGCATATATATCGGGTACTATTTATGCTAGCTACATAAGTTATACCTTGTTAGAAAGCTACAATCTCATGTCATCCAAATATAAAAAAATTTAGCTTCCTAGCTCTTTAGGGGCCTTTAAAATTGCGATTTATATGAAGTCGTTAAAAACTGGGGTAATTTTGGGACATTTTTTGAAAAATGTCCGATATACCCGCATATATATCGGGTACTATTTATGCTAGCTACATAAGTTATACCTTGTTAGAAAGCTACAATCTCATGCCATCCAAATATAAAAAAATGTAGCTTCCTAGCTCTTTAGGGGCCTTTATAATTGCGATTTATATGAAGTCGTTAAAAACTGGGGTAATTTTGGGACATTTTTTGAAAAATGTCCGATATACCCGCATATATATCGGGTACTATTTATGCTAGCTACATAAGTTATACCTTGTTAGAAAGCTACAATCTCATGCCATCCAAATATAAAAAAATTTAGCTTCCTAGCTCTTTAGGGGCCTTTAGAATTGCGATTTATATGAAGTCGTTAAAAACTTGGGTAATTTTGGGACATTTTTCGAAAAATGTCCGATATGCCCGCATATATTTCGGGTACTATTTATGCTAGCTACATAAGTTATACCTTGTTAGAAAGCTACAATCTCATGCCATCCAAATATAAAAAAATTTAGCTTCCTAGCTCTTTAGGGGCCTTTATAATTGCGATTTATATGAAGTCGTTAAAAACTGGGGTAATTTTGGGACATTTTTTGAAAAATGTCCGATATGCCCGCATATATATCGGGTACTATTTATGCTAGCTACATAAGTTATACCTTGTTAGAAAGCTACAATCTCGTGCCATCCAAATATAAAAAAATTTAGCTTCCTAGCTCTTTAGGGGGCCTTTAGAATTGCGATTTATATGAAGTCGTTAAAAACTTGGGTAATTTTGGGACATTTTTCGAAAAATGTCCGATATGCCCGCATATATATCGGGTACTATTTATGCTAGCTACATAAGTTATACCTTGTTAGAAAGCTACAATCTCATGCCATCCAAATATAAAAAATTTAGCTTCCTAGCTCTTTAGGGGCCTTTAGAATTGCGATTTATATGAAGTCGTTAAAAACTGGGGTAATTTTGGGACATTTTTCGAAAAATGTCCGATATGCCCGCTTATATATCGGGTACTATTTAAGCTAGCTACATAAGTTATACCTTGTTAGAAAGCTACAATCTCATGCCATCCAAATATAAAAAAAATTAGCTTCCTAGCTCTTTAGGGGCCTTTAGAATTGCGATTTATATGAAGTCGTTAAAAACTGGGGTAATTTTGGGACATTTTTCGAAAAATGTCCGATATACCCGCTTATATATCGGGTACTACTTAAGCAAGCTACAAAAGTTATACCTTGTTAGAAAGCTACAATCTCATGCCATCCAAATATAAAAAAATTTTGCTTCCTAGCTCTTTAGGGGCCTTTAGAATTGCGATTTATATGAAGTCGTTGAAAACTGGGGTAATTTTGGGACATTTTTCGAAAAATGTCAGATATGCCCGCTTATATATCGGGTACTATTTATGCTAGCTACTTAAGTTATACTTTGTTAGAAAGCTACAATCTCATGCCATCCAAATATAAAAAAGCTTCCTAGCTCTTTAGGGCCTTTTAAAATTGCGATTTATATGAAGTCGCTAAAAACTGGGGTAATTTTGGGACATTTTTTGAAAAATGTCCGATATACCCGCATATATATCGGGTACTATTTATGCTAGCTACATAAGTTATACCTTGTTAGAAAGCTACAATCTCATGCCATCCAAATATAAAAAAATTTTGCTTCCTAGCTCTTTAGGGGCCTTTAGAATTGCGATTTATATGAAGTCGTTGAAAACTTGGGTAATTTTGGGACATTTTTCGAAAAATGTCAGATATGCCCGCTTATATATCGGGTACTATTTATGCTAGCTACTTAAGTTATACTTTGTTAGAAAGCTACAATCTCATGCCATCCAAATATAAAAAAGCTTCCTAGCTCTTTAGGGCCTTTTAAAATTGCGATTTATATGAAGTCGCTAAAAACTGGGGTAATTTTGGGACATTTTTTGAAAAATTTCCGATATACCCGCATATATATCGGGTACTATTTATGCTAGCTACATAAGTTATACCTTGTTAGAAAGCTACAATCTCATGCCATCCAAATGTAAAAAAATTTAGCTTCCTAGCTCTTTAGGGGCCTTTAGAATTGCGATTTATATGAAGTCGTTAAAAACTTGGGTAATTTTGGGACATTTTTCGAAAAATGTCCGATATGCCCGCATATATATCGGGTACTATTTATGCTAGCTACATAAGTTATACCTTGTTAGAAAGCTACAATCTCATGCCATCCAAATATAAAAAAACTTAGCTTCCTAGCTCTTTAGGGCCTTTTAAAATTGCGATTTATATGAAGTCGTTAAAAACTGGGGTAATTTTGGGACATTTTTTGAAAAATTTCCGATATACCCGCATATATATCGGGTACTATTTATGCTAGCTACATAAGTTATACCTTGTTAGAAAGCTACAATCTCATGCCATCCAAATATAAAAAAATTTAGCTTCCTAGCTCTTTAGGGGCCTTTAGAATTGCGATTTATACGAAGTCGTTAAAAACTGGGGTAATTTTGGGACATTTTTCGAAAAATGTCCGATATACCCGCATATATATCGGGTACTATTTATGCTAGCTACTTAAGTTATACTTTGTTAGAAAGCTACAATCTCATGCCATCCAAATATAGAAAAATTTAGCTTCCTAGCTCTTTAGGGGCCTTTAGAATTGCGATTTATATGAAGTCGTTAAAACTGGGGTAATTTTGGGACATTTTTCGAAAAATGTCCGATATACCCGCATATATATCGGGTACTATTTATGCTAGCTACTTAAGTTATACTTTGTTAGAAAGCTACAATCTCATGCCATCCAAATATAGAAAAATTAAGCTTCCTAGCTCTTTAGGGGCCTTTAGAATTGCGATTTATATGAAGTCGTTAAAAACTGGGGTAATTTTGGGACATTTTTCGAAAAATGTCCGATATACCCGCATATATATCGGGTACTATTTATGCTAGCTACATAAGTTATACCTTGTTAGAAAGCTACAATCTCATGCCATCCAAATGTAAAAAAATTTAGCTTCCTAGCTCTTTAGGGGCCTTTAGAATTGCGATTTATATGAAGTCGTTAAAAACTTGGGTAATTTTGGGACATTTTTCGAAAAATGTCCGATATGACCGCATATATATCGGGTACTATTTATGCTAGCTACATAAGTTATACCTTGTTAGAAAGCTACAATCTCATGCCATCCAAATATAAAAAAACTTAGCTTCCTAGCTCTTTAGGGCCTTTTAAAATTGCGATTTATATGAAGTCGTTAAAAACTGGGGTAATTTTGGGACATTTTTTGAAAAATTTCCGATATACCCGCATATATATCGGGTACTATTTATGCTAGCTACATAAGTTATACCTTGTTAGAAAGCTACAATCTCATGCCATCCAAATATAAAAAAATTTAGCTTCCTAGCTCTTTAGGGGCCTTTAGAATTGCGATTTATATGAAGTCGTTAAAAACTGGGGTAATTTTGGGACATTTTTCGAAAAATGTCCGATATACCCGCATATATATCGGGTACTATTTATGCTAGCTACTTAAGTTATACTTTGTTAGAAAGCTACAATCTCATGCCATCCAAATATAGAAAAATTAAGCTTCCTAGTTCTTTAGGGGCCTTTAGAATTGCGATTTATATGAAGTCGTTAAAAACTGGGGTAATTTTGGGACATTTTTCGAAAAATGTCCGATATACCCGCATATATTTCGGGTACTATTCATGCTAGCTACATAAGTTATACCTTGTTAGAAAGCTACAATCTTATGCCATCCAAATATAAAAAAATTTAGCTTCCTAGCTCTTTAGGGGCCTTTAGAATTGCGATTTATATGAAGTCGTTAAAAACTTGGGTAATTTTGGGACATTTTTCGAAAAATGTCCGATATGCCCGCATATATATCGGGTACTATTTATGCTAGCTACATAAGTTATACCTTGTTAGAAAGCTACAATCTCATGCCATCCAAATATAAAAAATTTAGCTTCCTAGCTCTTTAGGGGCCTTTAGAATTGCGATTTATATGAAGTCGTTAAAAACTGGGGTAATTTTGGGACATTTTTCGAAAAATGTCCGATATACCCGCTTATATATCGGGTACTACTTAAGCAAGCTACATAAGTTATACCTTGTTAGAAAGCTACAATCTCATGCCATCCAAATATAAAAAAATTTTGCTTCCTAGCTCTTTAGGGGCCTTTAGAATTGCGATTTATATGAAGTCGTTGAAAACTGGGGTAATTTTGGGACATTTTTCGAAAAATGTCAGATATGCCCGCTTATATATCGGGTACTATTTATGCTAGCTACTTAAGTTATACTTTGTTAGAAACTGGGGTAATTTTGGGACATTTTTCGAAAAATGTCCGATATACCCGCATATATTTCGGGTACTATTCATGCTAGCTACATAAGTTATACCTTGTTAGAAAGCTACAATCTCATGCCATCCAAATATAAAAAAATTTAGCTTCCTAGCTCTTTAGGGGCCTTTAGAATTGCGATTTATATGAAGTCGTTAAAAACTTGGGTAATTTTGGGACATTTTTCGAAAAATGTCCGATATGCCCGCATATATATCGGGTACTATTTATGCTAGCTACATAAGTTATACCTTGTTAGAAAGCTACAATCTCATGCCATCCAAATATAAAAAATTTAGCTTCCTAGCTCTTTAGGGGCCTTTAGAATTGCGATTTATATGAAGTCGTTAAAAACTGGGGTAATTTTGGGACATTTTTCGAAAAATGTCCGATATGCCCGCTTATATATCGGGTACTATTTAAGCTAGCTACATAAGTTATACCTTGTTAGAAAGCTACAATCTCATGCCATCCAAATATAAAAAAATTTAGCTTCCTAGCTCTTTAGGGGCCTTTAGAATTGCGATTTATATGAAGTCGTTAAAAACTGGGGTAATTTTGGGACATTTTTCGAAAAATGTCCGATATACCCGCTTATATATCGGGTACTACTTAAGCAAGCTACATAAGTTATACCTTGTTAGAAAGCTACAATCTCATGCCATCCAAATATAAAAAAATTTTGCTTCCTAGCTCTTTAGGGGCCTTTAGAATTGCGATTTATATGAAGTCGTTGAAAACTGGGATAATTTTGGGACATTTTTCGAAAAATGTCAGATATGCCCGCTTATATATCGGGTACTATTTATGCTAGCTACTTAAGTTATACTTTGTTAGAAAGCTACAATCTCATGCCATCCAAATATAAAAAAGCTTCCTAGCTCTTTAGGGCCTTTTAAAATTGCGATTTATATGAAGTCGCTAAAAACTGGGGTAATTTTGGGACATTTTTTGAAAAATGTCCGATATACCCGCATATATATCGGGTACTATTTATGCTAGCTACATAAGTTATACCTTGTTAGAAAGCTACAATCTCATGCCATCCAAATATAAAAAATTTAGCTTCCTAGCTCTTTAGGGGCCTTTAGAATTGCGATTTATATGAAGTCGTTAAAAACTTGGGTAATTTTGGGACATTTTTCGAAAAATGTCCGATATGCCCGCATATATATCGGGTACTATTTATGCTAGCTACATAAGTTATACCTTGTTAGAAAGCTACAATCTCATGCCATCCAAATATAAAAAATTTAGCTTCCTAGCTCTTTAGGGGCCTTTAGAATTGCGATTTATATGAAGTCGTTAAAAACTGGGGTAATTTTGGGACATTTTTCGAAAAATGTCCGATATACCCGCTTATATATCGGGTACTACTTAAGCAAGCTACATAAGTTATACCTTGTTAGAAAGCTACAATCTCATGCCATCCAAATATAAAAAAATTTTGCTTCCTAGCTCTTTAGGGGCCTTTAGAATTGCGATTTATATGAAGTCGTTGAAAAGTGGGGTAATTTTGGGACATTTTTCGAAAAATGTCAGATATGCCCGCTTATATATCGGGTACTATTTATGCTAGCTACTTAAGTTATACTTTGTTAGAAACTGGGGTAATTTTGGGACATTTTTCGAAAAATGTCCGATATACCCGCATATATTTCGGGTACTATTCATGCTAGCTACATAAGTTATACCTTGTTAGAAAGCTACAATCTCATGCCATCCAAATATAAAAAAATTTAGCTTCCTAGCTCTTTAGGGGCCTTTAGAATTGCGATTTATATGAAGTCGTTAAAAACTTGGGTAATTTTGGGACATTTTTCGAAAAATGTCCGATATGCCCATATATATATCGGGTACTATTTATGCTAGCTACATAAGTTATACCTTGTTAGAAAGCTACAATCTCATGCCATCCAAATATAAAAAATTTAGCTTCCTAGCTCTTTAGGGGCCTTTAGAATTGCGATTTATATGAAGTCGTTAAAAACTGGGGTAATTTTGGGACATTTTTCGAAAAATGTCCGATATGCCCGCTTATATATCGGGTACTATTTAAGCTAGCTACATAAGTTATACCTTGTTAGAAAGCTACAATCTCATGCCATCCAAATATAAAAAAATTTAGCTTCCTAGCTCTTTAGGGGCCTTTAGAATTGCGATTTATATGAAGTCGTTAAAAACTGGGGTAATTTTGGGACATTTTTCGAAAAATGTCCGATATACCCGCTTATATATCGGGTACTACTTAAGCAAGCTACATAAGTTATACCTTGTTAGAAAGCTACAATTTCATGCCATCCAAATATAAAAAAATTTTGCTTCCTAGCTCTTTAGGGGCCTTTAGAATTGCGATTTATATGAAGTCGTTGAAAACTGGGGTAATTTTGGGACATTTTTCGAAAAATGTCAGATATGCCCGCTTATATATCGGGTACTATTTATGCTAGCTACTTAAGTTATACTTTGTTAGAAAGCTACAATCTCATGCCATCCAAATATAAAAAAGCTTCCTAGCTCTTTAGGGCCTTTTAAAATTGCGATTTATATGAAGTCGCTAAAAACTGGGGTAATTTTGGGACATTTTTTGAAAAATGTCCGATATACCCGCATATATATCGGGTACTATTTATGCCATCCAAATATAAAAAAATTTAGCTTCCTAGCTCTTTAGGGGCCTTTAGAATTGCGATTTATATGAAGTCGTTAAAAACTGGGGTAATTTTGGGACATTTTTCGAAAAATGTCCGATATACCCGCTTATATATCGGGTACTACTTAAGCAAGCTACATAAGTTATACCTTGTTAGAAAGCTACAATCTCATGCCATCCAAATATAAAAAAATTTTGCTTCCTAGCTCTTTAGGGGCCTTTAGAATTGCGATTTATATGAAGTCGTTGAAAACTGGGGTAATTTTGGGACATTTTTCGAAAAATGTCAGATATGCCCGCTTATATATCGGGTACTATTTATGCTAGCTACTTAAGTTATACTTTGTTAGAAAGCTACAATCTCATGCCATCCAAATATAAAAAAGCTTCCTAGCTCTTTAGGGCCTTTTAAAATTGCGATTTATATGAAGTCGCTAAAAACTGGGGTAATTTTGGGACATTTTTTGAAAAATGTCCGATATACCCGCATATATATCGGGTACTATTTATGCTAGCTACATAAGTTATACCTTGTTAGAAAGCTACAATCTCATGCCATCCAAATATAAAAAATTTAGCTTCCTAGCTCTTTAGGGGCCTTTAGAATTGCGATTTATATGAAGTCGTTAAAAACTTGGGTAATTTTGGGACATTTTTCGAAAAATGTCCGATATGCCCGCATATATATCGGGTACTATTTATGCTAGCTACATAAGTTATACCTTGTTAGAAAGCTACAATCTCATGCCATCCAAATGTAAAAAATTTAGCTTCCTAGCTCTTTAGGGGCCTTTAGAATTGCGATTTATATGAAGTCGTTAAAAACTGGGGTAATTTTGGGACATTTTTCGAAAAATGTCCGATATGCCCGCATATATATCGGGTACTACTTAAGCAAGCTACATAAGTTATACCTTGTTAGAAAGCTACAATCTCATGCCATCCAAATATAAAAAATTTTGCTTCCTAGCTCTTTAGGGCCTTTAGAATTGCGATTTATATGAAGTCGTTGAAAACTGGGGTAATTTTGGGACATTTTTCGAAAAATGTCAGATATGCCCGCTTATATATCGGGTACTATTTATGCTAGCTACTTAAGTTATACTTTGTTAGAAACTGGGGTAATTTTGGGACATTTTTCGAAAATGTCCGATATACCCGCATATATTTCGGGTACTATTCATGCTAGCTACATAAGTTATACCTTGTTAGAAAGCTACAATCTCATGCCATCCAAATATAAAAAAATTTAGCTTCCTAGCTCTTTAGGGGCCTTTAGAATTGCGATTTATATGAAGTCGTTAAAAACTTGGGTAATTTTGGGACATTTTTCGAAAAATGTCCGATATGCCCATTATATATCGGGTACTATTTATGCTAGCTACATAAGTTATACCTTTGTTAGAAAGCTACAATCTCATGCCATCCAAATATAAAAAATTTAGCTTCCTAGCTCTTTAGGGCCTTTAGAATTGCGATTTATATGAAGTCGTTAAAAACTGGGTAATTTTGGGACATTTTTCGAAAAATGTCGATATGCCCGCTTATATATCGGGTACTATTTAAGCTAGCTACATAAGTTATACCTTGTTAGAAAGCTACAATCTCATGCCATCCAAATATAAAAAAATTTAGCTTCCTAGCTCTTTAGGGGCCTTAGAATTGCGATTTATATGAAGTCGTTAAAAACTGGGGTAATTTTGGGACATTTTTCGAAAATGTCCGATATACCCGCTTATATATCGGGTACTACTTAAGCAAGCTACATAAGTTATACCTTGTTAGAAAGCTACAATTCATGCCATCCAAATATAAAAAAATTTTGCTTCCTAGCTCTTTAGGGGCCTTTAGAATTGCGATTTATATGAAGTCGTTGAAAACTGGGGTAATTTTGGGACATTTTCGAAAAATGTCAGATATGCCCGCTTATATATCGGGTACTATTTATGCTAGCTACTTAAGTTATACTTTGTTAGAAAGCTACAATCTCATGCCATCCAAATATAAAAAAGCTTCCTAGCTCTTTAGGGCCTTTTAAATTGCGATTTATATGAAGTCGCTAAAACTGGGGTAATTTTGGGACATTTTTTGAAAAATGTCCGATATACCCGCAATATATATCGGGTACTATTTATGCTAGCTACATAAGTTATACCTTGTTAGAAAGCTACAATCTCATGCCATCCAATATAAAAAATTTAGCTTCCTAGCTCTTTAGGGGCCTTTAGAATTGCGATTTATATGAAGTCGTTAAAAACTTGGGTAATTTTGGGACATTTTTCGAAAAATGTCCGATATGCCCGCATATATATCGGGTACTATTTATGCTAGCTACATAAGTTATACCTTGTTAGAAAGCTACAATCTCATGCCATCCAAATGTAAAAAATTTAGCTTCCTAGCTCTTTAGGGGCCTTTAGAATTGCGATTTATATGAAGTCGTTAAAAACTGGGGTAATTTTGGGACATTTTTCGAAAAATGTCCGATATGCCCGCATATATATCGGGTACTACTTAAGCAAGCTACATAAGTTATACCTTGTTAGAAAGCTACAATCTCATGCCATCCAAATATAAAAAAATTTTGCTTCCTAGCTCTTTAGGGCCTTTAGAATTGCGATTTATATGAAGTCGTTGAAAACTGGGGTAATTTTGGGACATTTTTCGAAAAATGTCAGATATGCCCGCTTATATATCGGGTACTATTTATGCTAGCTACTTAAGTTATACTTTGTTAGAAACTGGGGTAATTTTGGGACATTTTTCGAAAAATGTCCGATATACCCGCATATATTTCGGGTACTATTCATGCTAGCTACATAAGTTATACCTTGTTAGAAAGCTACAATCTCATGCCATCCAAATATAAAAAATTTAGCTTCCTAGCTCTTTAGGGGCCTTTAGAATTGCGATTTATATGAAGTCGTTAAAAACTTGGGTAATTTTGGGACATTTTTCGAAAAATGTCCGATATGCCCATATATATATCGGGTACTATTTATGCTAGCTACATAAGTTATACCTTGTTAGAAAGCTACAATCTCATGCCATCCAAATATAAAAAATTTAGCTTCCTAGCTCTTTAGGGGCCTTTAGAATTGCGATTTATATGAAGTCGTTAAAAACTGGGGTAATTTTGGGACATTTTTCGAAAAATGTCCGATATGCCCGCTTATATATCGGGTACTATTTAAGCTAGCTACATAAGTTATACCTTGTTAGAAAGCTACAATCTCATGCCATCCAAATATAAAAAAATTTAGCTTCCTAGCTCTTTAGGGGCCTTTAGAATTGCGATTTATATGAAGTCGTTAAAAACTGGGGTAATTTTGGGACATTTTCGAAAAATGTCCGATATACCCGCTTATATATCGGGTACTACTTAAGCAAGCTACATAAGTTATACCTTGTTAGAAAGCTACAATCTCATGCCATCCAAATATAAAAATTTTTCGAAAAATGTCAGATATGCCCGCTTATATATCGGGTACTATTTATGCTAGCTACTTAAGTTATACTTTGTTAGAAAGCTACAATCTCATGCCATCCAAATATAAAAAAGCTTCCTAGCTCTTTAGGGCCTTTTAAAATTGCGATTTATATGAAGTCGCTAAAAACTGGGGTAATTTTGGGACATTTTTTGAAAAATGTCCGATTATACCCGCATATATATCGGGTACTATTTATGCTAGCTACATAAGTTATACCTTGTTAGAAAGCTACAATCTCATGCCATCCAAATATAAAAAAATTTAGCTTCCTAGCTCTTTAGGGGCCTTTAGAATTGCGATTTATATGAAGTCGTTAAAAACTTGGGTAATTTTGGGACATTTTTCGAAAAATGTCCGATATGCCCGCATATATATCGGGTACTATTTATGCTAGCTACATAAGTTATACCTTGTTAGAAAGCTACAATCTCATGCCATCCAAATGTAAAAAAATTAGCTTCCTAGCTCTTTAGGGGCCTTTAGAATTGCGATTTATATGAAGTCGTTAAAAACTGGGGTAATTTTGGGACATTTTTCGAAAAATGTCCGATATGCCCGCATATATATCGGGTACTACTTAAGCAAGCTACATAAGTTATACCTTGTTAGAAAGCTACAATCTCATGCCATCCAAATATAAAAAAATTTTGCTTCCTAGCTCTTTAGGGGCCTTTAGAATTGCGATTTATATGAAGTCGTTGAAAACTGGGGTAATTTTGGGACATTTTTCGAAAAATGTCAGATATGCCCGCTTATATATCGGGTACTATTTATGCTAGCTACTTAAGTTATACTTTGTTAGAAACTGGGTAATTTTGGGACATTTTTCGAAAAATGTCCGATATACCCGCATATATTTCGGGTACTATTCATGCTAGCTACATAAGTTATACCTTGTTAGAAAGCTACAATCTCATGCCATCCAAATATAAAAAAATTTAGCTTCCTAGCTCTTTAGGGCCTTTAGAATTGCGATTTATATGAAGTCGTTAAAAACTTGGGTAATTTTGGGACATTTTTCGAAAAATGTCCGATATGCCCATATATATATCGGGTACTATTTATGCTAGCTACATAAGTTATACCTTGTTAGAAAGCTACAATCTCATGCCATCCAAATATAAAAAATTTAGCTTCCTAGCTCTTTAGGGGCCTTTAGAATTGCGATTTATATGAAGTCGTTAAAAACTGGGGTAATTTTGGGACATTTTTCGAAAAATGTCCGATATGCCCGCTTATATATCGGGTACTATTTAAGCTAGCTACATAAGTTATACCTTGTTAGAAAGCTACAATCTCATGCCATCCAAATATAAAAAAATTTAGCTTCCTAGCTCTTTAGGGGCCTTTAGAATTGCGATTTATATGAAGTCGTTAAAAACTGGGGTAATTTTGGGACATTTTCGAAAAATGTCCGATATACCCGCTTATATATCGGGTACTACTTAAGCAAGCTACATAAGTTATACCTTGTTAGAAAGCTACAATTTCATGCCATCCAAATATAAAAAATTTTGCTTCCTAGCTCTTTAGGGGCCTTTAGAATTGCGATTTATATGAAGTCGTTGAAAACTGGGGTAATTTTGGGACATTTTTCGAAAAATGTCAGATATGCCCGCTTATATATCGGGTACTATTTATGCTAGCTACTTAAGTTATACTTTGTTAGAAAGCTACAATCTCATGCCATCCAAATATAAAAAAGCTTCCTAGCTCTTTAGGGCCTTTTAAAATTGCGATTTATATGAAGTCGCTAAAAACTGGGGTAATTTTGGGACATTTTTTGAAAAATGTCCGATATACCCGCATATATATCGGGTACTATTTATGCTAGCTACATAAGTTATACCTTGTTAGAAAGCTACAATCTCATGCCATCCAAATATAAAAAATTTAGCTTCCTAGCTCTTTAGGGGCCTTTAGAATTGCGATTTATATGAAGTCGTTAAAAACTTGGGTAATTTTGGGACATTTTCGAAAAATG